>NC_041397.2:335341765-335454265 GCF_900747795.2 Erpetoichthys calabaricus
AATCTCTTCCTTGTTTTCAGTTGACGTGATTACCTAGGAGGTGTGATGACGCGATACGCGACCCTGCCTCCTCCATTACAAGTACTGTATATGGACAAAAAAAGAGGTTCCAGTTATGACCATTACGCATAGAATTTCGAAATGAAACCTGCCTAACTTTTGTAAGTAAGCTGTAAGGAATGAGCCTGCCAAATTTCAGCCTTCCCCCTACACAGGAAGTTGGAGAATTAGTGATGAGTGAGTCAGTCAGTCAGTCAGTGAGTGAGTCAGTGAGGGCTTTGCCTTTTATTAGTATAGATAGAGACTGGAAGACAGCAAGATCTTAAGATGAAGCAAAAGTCAATAACAAGGAAATTACAAAGTAGGCAAAAAAAACACCAAGATGTACTGTATATGTAGTCAATACGGATCAGTGGGTAGAAATAAACATCAAAACTGTGCCAAAGCCAAATCACTTCACGTTGTTGTAGTTGAAAAACCTGTGCTAGATTCATAACCTCCATTTATAACAATGGAAACAAGAACGTAACAATAACAACATCCTGCCAAAGACCAAATGTAACAAAAACAATCATACTGGGAGAATCCCTGATGCTCTAAACGTCCATAAATAAATAATGATCTTAAAACAAAAATTATTCTGAGCTGGAAAAATTCCTAATGATAATCTTAATTCTTGCTTTTGTTGTACGAAATATTTTTTAAAGCTGTAAGAAATGTTTGGAACTAAGGGACTGTCCTAAGAGTATGCAATACGTGACACAGTCCTGTGTGGTCTGTCAGCACACCGACAAGACACGTTTAACAGACAAACCAGGAGATGAATGTAAACTGCAGGAAGAGTCAAAGTCAGGAGATCAAAGTAACCAAACAAAAAGCCAACGCGTGAGGCCAAGTTGAAGTCAAAATTATGAAGCAAAGATCTTTACTAAAAAGACAACCAAAGGTACATTTTAGAGAAGGTCTGATCGGGTTTTTAATCCACAGTTCATATAGTGAAGTGAACGTTCAGCCAAACTTTAAACCCATCATGTTGATCAGCACAGGTCATGACATCTGAGGACACTCCTGACAACACAGGACACTGTCCTACGAAAATGTTGGCAGCAGTAACAAACCAAAATGACAGCCAAAATGGCACAAAAAATACAATGCAAACAAAGATGATCATCAAAGAACCCATTAAAGAGTCGTAAGACAATCATCCTATCATGGGAAAGTTTTTCAGCTGTTTTCATAAGGAGAATAAAATGATATTTCCCTAAAATTCATTATTTTAACAAATTCATTTTTATTAACAATTATGTAAATGTTATTATTTTTTGCTTGATTGCCACTTTTTGTGTTTGTTTTTTTGGGCAGCACAAGTTTGGAAGTTGTGGTATCTGTGCTGCTATGTGGCTGTTAAGAACATGATGCGTGTCACTAAGATTGGTGACTTTGTTGTTGACTCCATCAATGTGATGGTTTAAGTAAATACACAACGCTCCACTCACTACCATGATTTGGATTAACACTAAAAACAAAACCCTTACTTTATGTGTTTCTAATCTTGTTCTGGTTTTGAAGCTTTTCCCTTCTGTTTCCAAACTTGCTTAATGTTCTTTTTTTTGTTTGGTGGTGACCAGGAGGCGCTGAGGCTCAGTCCTCTGCAGTGCGCTATGAAGAATGACTGGGGGTCTGTTCTGCCTGCTGCTATGAGGCAATGCAACGCTTCCTCCCGATGTCTGAAACTAAATGCCTACACTCGGGAAGTCCATTTATTTATTGTATTATTTATCCTGTAAGTCTGTATCTTTGTTTTTTACCTTACTTCTGCTTTATGCATCTAAATTTCCCTTTGGGCTTAATAAAGTTTTTCACATCTAATCTGAAGTGTGGTTTTGTAGCATGCAGAGTTTATTTTGGTTTATTATTTTGTATCCCTATTTTTTTATTTTGTACATACAGTGGAACCTCGATTATCCGGTCTTCAATTAACGGTGCATTTGGTTATCCGGGATCACCTAGAAAAAAAGTGTGAGACATCACAAGACCGCCAAGATTTCGCCGCCAAGAATTCCGACTACAGGAATGTACACTACGTGTTTCACAGCTTAAGTTTTCTTTGTCGATGGGTTTCTGAGAATTATTCTAAAAGGATTGAAAGTGCAGTATAGCATCTGTGCACCAGCCAGGAAATCCCCTGCTATGAAAAACCATTAGACTTAATCCGATGCAGAGGACTCGTTCTGAACACTCTCCCTCCCCTTTTGCCAAATTCAGACGACTGCCATTCGTCAATAAGTTTTGTATGGGTCGCACGGTCCGTGTAGGCGATGCCTTGTTCCAGGTTCATTCAGTTGGCGTCCACACCTCGAGGTTAGAAAACAGTTTTGCGTAAGTTTGTGCCGAAATGTCAGGGTCCAGTGCGGGAGCAAAAAGAAAAAGAGCTGTTTTGTCAATTGCTACGAAACTGCAAATTGTTGAACGTGCTGAAAAGGGGGAATCGATTGCTAAGCTTTCATCAGAATTTAACATAGGAAATCAAACAGTGCGTGATATTGTTCGTAAGAAAGATGAACTCTACAAGTTCGTAACTTCATCCGATACATTTAACGGGACAAGTGCGCGCAAGACAACAAAAGGTTCAAAATTTGACGATCTGAGTAGAGCTGTGTTCAAATGGTTCAAGCAAAAATGCGCCGAGGGATGTCCTGTAACCGGGCCGTTGCTGCTCGAAAAAGCAAAATGGTTTCACTGTGAGATGAAGATTCCTGAACCATTTGCTACGTCTCAAGGATGGCTGCAATGTTTCAAATCTCGCCACGGAATTAGATAGTTGGATATCCAAGGTGAGAAACTAAGCGGTGATTCTGATGTTGCAGCACTATACGTAACGGAATTTAAACATCTTGTTGAGGCTCATGATCTTTCACCTGACCAACTTTATAATGCTGACGAGACTGGTTTGTACTGGAAGGCTTTGCCGTCAAAACGCTCATATCAAAAGAAGAAAAGTCTGCTCCAGGTCACAAGTCCAGTAAGGAATAACAGTGCTAGCATGCGCTAACGCTAGTGGTTCGCACAAATTGAAACTCGTATGCATTGGAAAGTCTAAGAATCCACGATCATTTAAGGGAATACAAATGCGCAATTTTCCTGTCCTTTACTACAATCAGACCAAAGCATGGATGAACAGAGAGATTTTTAAAGATTGGTTTTTTAAACATTTTGTTCCTGCTGTTCGAGACCATCTATGCTCCAAAAATTTGCTGTTACTGTTGGACAACGCACCTTCCCATCCTAACAAAAATGTCCTGAAAAGAAGCGATGACCAGATTTTCGTCGTATATCTTCCTCCAAACGTGACATCGCTTAAGCAACCTATGGACCAGGGCGTCTTAGAAGCATTCAAGCGTTGTTACAGGAAATCTTTACTCCGTTCAGTCTTGGAAGAAGACAGAGATCTCCGTGAGTTTTACAAGAAATGGACAATTAAGGATGCAATTTTCTCATGTTCAGAGAGTTGGGATGACATGCCGAACTTAACCTTTCAAAAGTCATGGCGAAAATTGTGCCCTGATGTAATGGATAGTGTTGAAAATGTCAATGACAGTGAAAGCCAAGAAATAACAGCGGCATCGCTTTTGGAGGAAATTCAAAATGTAAATGGATTTGAAGATGTCGACAGAGAAAACATCGAAGAATGGCTACTCTCTGATAATGATCAGCCTGTATACCTACATTGCTGCAGAAGCGGAGTCAAGTGCGGAATTGCCGGAAGAAAGCGACGATGACGCAGTTGAAGACAAACCTTCAGAAAAGAAAGTTTCGATTGCAGAAGCGCTAAATTGTGCCGAAACATTGCTAGACTTTCTTGAGCAGGAAGCGGATTCAAATTTTAGTGACATCCTAACACTTCGCAAGCTCCGCACGTCAATAAAACTGAAGCGCTGCAAGAACACAAAGCAGCGTCTCCTGTCTGATTTTGTCAAGAAAACTGCATAAACAACACAAGAAAGGTAAGAATTTCACTGTACAGCACCTATTCTAGCATTTGCGAATTTTTATACTGTAATTATTTTCGATTATCCATGATTTTTGATTATCCAGATGATGGGCGCCGGTCATTAAACCGGATAATTGAGGTTGTACTGTATTTATCTATATATATAAAATTCTTTTCACGTTTGAAACGGAAATGACATATGACCATGCGATATGGAAATTACGTATGACCACAGAACAGATTATAATACAGGAACCAATCACTTAATTTGTGGACACCATTTTTATATCGTCTTTACGAATTGTTATTATTTGTGTGAGAGTTATTTTACTGATATTAAAAAGAAGTAAACACAAACACGCCGATCTATCCCATAGAACTGCTCCCCGCGTCGCCCTCTCCCAGCCCTTCTCTCTGGACTACAGCGCTGAGCTGTCCTCCACCAGGTGTGTTCTGACAGACAAGTTTTATTTATTCGTCCACGTGACTGTCGCGGAAACTGCCACATTGTCACTTTTTTTTAGTTGGCAGTACCTGATAGTGGAAGAGATGAGGAAAACAGTTTTGCGTCTTTCTACTTTTTAACTGCGCCGAGCTGTAAACAATGTGAAGCATCGAAGATGGACTCTGTTTGTAAATTGCCCTGCACAACTACTTATTGTCCCTTAAGCTAAGTTCGGGTCACTAAAACCCCGCAACATTCAAGGTTGCTTTTGTAATCAATTATTTTAAGAAGATGGATAGTTTACATCTAAGAAGATGTACAGACTTCTTCATGTAAAGTGTTGGACTTGGGAATTGTTTGGACCTTCTGCCCGTTAAGCACGGAAGAGCAGCGTCCACATTTATCAGAATTATTTTTCTCTTAAATCACAGGCACATAGTGCAAGGTTGTCAGGCAGTGTAATTCCTTTTTGTATTTGGCGCCCTCGCGGACCAATTAACCTGTTCCACGTCATCCCTCCGTAGGCACGTGATGACGTGAAGTGTCTGCAAAAAGTGGCGTCTCCTGCCCTGCAAAAATATTATAAAAGTCGATCAGCCGGCGCGCGCGTGTGTAGCTGTGCCAGCCTTTGAGACGCTGACTGCGCTTCTGCCTTAAGTGAAAGTAAGCACTTTTAATTTTTTACTCCTTCCCCAGAGCTACAGCCCAGACAACTGCTAACACTTCACACTTTCTTTTCCACGTATAGGGTTATGAGGTCATGGGAGGCACCCACTGGAGTGGAGGACACAACAGTGCCATCCCAACCGCTTAATGGCAGGGCCATCTCTCCAGTCTACACGAGACCCGCTGCGACGCTCCCCAAAAGGCGTTTATATTGTCATTGAAGATGTCTCCCTACACTATATAAAAAAAAAAGGCAAGTTTTATTTCTTTATACTTTTTTTCCTTTTATCCCAAACCAAAGCCTTTCTCTCTTAACACTGCAGAGGATATATTTTAACTAATATTCTTTAATTGCTGGTAATGCCAGTAAGGCACATTACCACAGGCAGAAATTTGGATGTTCACATAGAAAATGTAATTTCTATACCACAGCCGTCGTGTAGCGCCTTTCACAAGAGCTCTACTACTGAGAGATGATCCAAATACATTTTAGTTGCTGTTAGTACTACTTACCTGTTGTGTTATAGCGCATTTAAAATGTAGTTTATACAAAAACCACTCCAGTAGTGCTCAATGTATCTTTACTTCTTAAATGTTAATGTTTTACTGTTTAATAACTTATAGACTACATTTTATTTTTTTCCCTTGCACTCAGTGAGCGAAGCCACCAGATAATCAGCTAGTTAGTTATATTTTAGTGAAGGCACTGTGTCTACATCTTGTGGCTTGTTATTAGGTGTGTGTGACACTAATTTGAATTCTACTGTGACACTTTGTCATTGTTGTTTCTGTTACCGTCATGTGCTGTCATACTGTGCCAGTATTTAAATCTGAGTTCGGGTTTACTGTTTTCTGGGATTCCAAAATAATTCTCAATTATATGCTACAACATGTTTATTTTTTCTTGGGTAAATCAGGATCCTGAATTATTACTTGCCTAAAAACAAAATTTTGTTTTGTTTACTTTGTTTTTGTGTTTTGGGTAACTAACTTCTTAGTTCTGGTTTTCCTTTATTTAAGGGACAATAAATAGTTCTTTAAACAGGCACTGGTCAAAACACAAAGAAATACTGACAAGTAATCCTTTTTACAAGAAATCTTTTTAGTGAGTCAGTAGATTCAACCACACAAGCAGAATCATTTAGTGGCGCTCAGCATTAGTGCTATGGCACAAGCGAGGGGTCTGCAGCGTTTGTCATTTTGCAGGTAAATGTTTGAAGCTTGTGTGCAAGTGTCTCCTTCATTTAGAGCTTTGTCTTACCTTTATATGTCTGATTGAGGTTTCTGACTCTGAGGATTTTGAATATCTTGTTTATTTGTGTGCATTAAGGTTATTTCAATTTGGTAAAAAATATTGTGCACCATTTCTGGCACCATGTTAACTTTATTTTGTGTGCTGTAATTTCACAAATCCAGTTACGACTCCTGGTTGTTAGGGGTGTGGTCACAGAGGTCGTGACATTTGACATCATTAATGCAATGGGTTTAAAGGTCAGTGCTGGCGGCCATACTTTCATCTGAGGTTGCAGATATTTCTTCTTCATTTTTTGTGATATATTACTTGACTCCAATTACTAACTTTTATTTCTTGGTGTGCAAAAGTGCCATATAATTTTTGATTTCTGGGCACATTTTGACTACTTAATAATTCTTTGCATTTATATAGCACTTTTCTCACTACTCAAAGCACTCAGCAATTTCAGTTTAAGGGCCTTCGCTGCTTAAGGGCCCAACAGAGCAGAGTCCCTATTGGCATTTACGGGATTTGAATCAGTAACCTTCTGATTGCCAATGCAGATCCCAAGCCCCAGAGCCACCACTCCACACTTCTCATTTTCTGGTCCATCTCTTTCAAAATAAAGTCAAAAACTGAAACTAAAGGTCCTCATCCTAGCATTACACCCCTTTCTCTGAATGTCTGCATAGTTAAATTCTGTTACTGATAGTCAAGGCAGCAAAGGGCATTAGTGCCATCCACAACATGGCCATCTTCATGAAAAATACCAGAAACCCGTGTCGCCTTCTAGAAAAGCAAGAAATGCAACAGTGATGGCATATCACTTTAAATATGTTGTTAACACTAATTAAAACTCAGAGTAGATGCTAAAACGCACTTTTAATAGAGCCCCCATTTAAGGCACAGGCTCCAACCCCACTGCCCACATATACAGTAGGTTTACCAGAAAATAGAAATCAATAGAATTTATATAACACCCCAGGATTGTCCCCTACCGAGACCCAGAAATGATCCTCTGGCCCAGAATGTATCCAATGAAGTACATTCATACAGAGCAGACCCCAATGTTTGCAGTCCATTACCTTCTGAATTTTAAATTCCTGATCTGCAGGAGATGAAGGTGCAATAATTCAAGGTAAGCGAGCTAGAAGGGGATTTGTGTTTTATTGGAATCTTATTATTAATTCAAATATTGTGAATGACTTGATATTGGAAGAGCTTGAATCCAGGCTACCCTGAATTATGTTGAGAAGGTGATCGACTACCAGATTAATTGGTTAATAATGTGATATTTTATATAAATCCAAGATGTCTGATTAGAAGACAAAACATTTATGGAGTCTAAAAGAGGTTGGTGAAATGCTTATTTGTATTCTCGTATGTATTTGTTGTTGATTTGCTTTACCAGCAGTTGAACGATTTCAGTTTCATTGACTCTTCTAAGCAGAGCAGGAGCTGCCTGTCTGATATCAAAGGTTAAAATGAACTTCTTTAGAAGAGCAGCACCACGCTGTGGTCAATGAAATGTGAATTTACAAAAGTCTGAAGAGACACTTTTTAACTTAATATAAAGCATTAGTCCTTCTACCAACATTATTTCTTGTGGTTTCTGTACTGTTAGTAAGGTGATGCTGGACTTCATTAGTGGGATCATCACCCCCTTAAAAAGCAAACCATTTTAGGAAAGTGACACTTCACCCTAAGCTCAATTTCACTTATTCATTTCATGGCCATCTTCTTTTATGTCCATGTCGCTGTTTTTAAAGGTTCATATTGTTAATTGCCTTTGATTTATGGATCAAACTTTTGGTTCCCATTCACTTTTTTCCTACTTTATTAATGACTGTGATTATGATTGTGATGTCTATAGTGAGACATGGATATCTCCTTAACCAGAACTCTATGTGTTTCTATTCAGAGGTCAATTTACTTTGAGGAGCTCAACCCAACAGACAGAACTTTTCCATTAGCTGTCTAGTCCAGGTTTTACACACAATGAACAACAACAACAACAACAACAACATTTATTTATATAGCACATTTTCATACAAAAAGTAGCTCAAAGTGCTTTACATAATGAAGAAAAGAAGAATAAAAGACAAATAAGAAATTAAAATAAGACAACCTTAGTTAACATAAAAAGGAGTGAGGTCCGATGGCCAGGGTGGACAGAAAAAACAAAAAAAAACTCCAGAAGGCTGGAGAAAAAAATCAAATCTGTAGGGGTTCCAGGCCACGAGACCACCCAGTCCCCTTTGGGCATTCTACCTAACATAAATGAAATAGTCCTCTTTGTAGTTAGGGTTCTCACGGAGTCACTTGATGCTGATGGTTATACAGACTTCTGGCTTTTAATCCATCCATCATTGTTGGAACATCATGGTGCTTTGGGTAGATGGTGGTGGCACAAGCCACCACCAATAGGACACCGGAAAAGGAAACAGAAGAGAGAGTAGGGGTTAGTACAAATTTTGAATGAATAGTTATTATAATGAATTGGATATACAGAGTGTCAGGATTAAATTACAGTGAAGTTATGAGAAGGCCATGTTAAAGTAATGTGTTTTCAGTAGTTTTTTAAAGTGCTCCACTGTATTAGCCTGGCGAATTCCTACTGGCAGGCTATTCCAGATTTTAGGTGCATAACAGCAGAAGGCCGCCTCACCACTTCTTTTAAGTTTTGCTCTTGGAATTCTAAGGAGACACTCAGTTGAGGATCTGAGGTTACGATTTGGAATATAAGGTGTCAGACATTCCGATATATAAGACGGGGCGAGATTATTTAAAGCTTTATAAACCATAAGCAGAATTTTAAAGTCAATTCTGAATGACACAGGTAACCAGTGTAGTGACATCAAAACTGGAGAAATGTGTTCGGATTTTCTTTTCCTGGTAAGGATTCTAGCAGCTGCATTCTGCACTAACTGCAAACGATTGATGTCTTTTTTGGGTAGTCCTGAGAGGAGTGCATTACAGTAATCTAGCCGACTAAAGACAAACGCATGAACTAATTTCTCTGCATCTTTCGATGATATAAGAGGTCTAACTTTTGCTATGTTCCTTAGGTGAAAAAATGCTGTCCTAGTGATTTTATTAATATGCGATTTAAAATTCAGATTACAATCAACGGTTACCCCTAAGCTTTTTACCTCCGATTTGACTTTTAATCCTAATGCATCCAGTTTATTTCTAATAGCCTCACTGTATCCATTATTGCCAATCACTAAGATTTCGGTTTTTTCTTTATTTAATTTGAGAAAGTTACTATTCATCCATTCTGAGATACAAGTTAGACATTGTGTTAGCGAATCAAAAGATTTAGGGTCATCAGGTGCTATTGATAAATACAGCTGTGTGTCATCAGCATAGCTGTGGTAGCTCACGTTATGTCCCGAGATAATCTGACCTAATGGAAGCATGTAGATTGAGAAGAGCAGCGGACCCAGGATAGAGCCTTGTGGAACACCATATAGAATATCATGTGTCTTTGAGTTATAATTACCACAACTAACAAAGAATTTTCTCCCTGCCAGGTAGGATTCAAACCAGTTTAAGACACTGCCAGAGAGGCCCACCCATTGACTAAGGCGATTCTTAAGAATATTATGATCAATAGTGTCAAATGCGGCACTCAAATCTAAGAGGATGAGAACAGATAAATGGCCTCTGTCTGCATTTACCCGCAAGTCATTTACTACTTTAACGAGTGCAGTTTCTGTGCTGTGATTTGTTCTAAAACCTGACTGAAATTTATCAAGAATAGCATGTTTATTGAGGTGCTCATTTAACTGCATAATGACTGCCTTCTCTAGAATTTTACTTAAGAAAGGCAGGTTAGAGATGGGTCTATAATTTTCAAGAGCAGAGGGGTCGAGATTATTTTTCTTAAGTAGGGGTTTAATTACCGCAGTCTTAAGACAGTCTGGGAAGACCCCCGTATCTAATGACGAATTTACTATGTCAAGAACATTATCACTAAGCACACCCGATACTTCTTTGAAAAAATTTGTTGGTATTGGGTCAAGGGCACAGGTGGATGGTTTCATTTGAGAAATTATTTTATGCAAATCAGGTAAATCTATCCTAGTGAAAGACTCTAATTTATTTATTATGGAGTACTGGGGTTTCGGGGGATCCTTAGTGTTGGGGAGATATACTATGTTATTTCTAATATCATTAATTTTTTGATTGAAAAATACAGCGATAGCCTCACAGGTTTTACTGGAAGTACTTAGGAGGCATTCCTTTGAGTTACCTGGGTTTAACAGATGATCAATTGTCGAAAATAAGACTCTGGGATTACTAGCATTGTTATTTATAAGCTTAGAGAAATAGCAGCGCCTCTCAAGACGGACTGTGTTATTGTATTCTGTTATTTTAACTTTTAATATCTCATAGTCAATAGTTAGTTTAGTCTTCCTCCATTTACGCTCAGCTCTACGGCATGTTCTCTTTAAATCAGACACTCTTTGGGTCTTCCAAGGTATAACAATGCTAGAAGATTTTTTAACTGTCTTTTCAGGTGCAACTATGTCAACAGCAGCCCTCACTTTAGTATTAAATCTTTCCACCTTACTATTTACATTCTCCTCGCTATTATAGTTGGCACTATAAACGGACTGATTGGTTAGAATGTTTGTAAGTTTTAAAGTTGCTGATGAGTCAAAGAAGCGTTTTTTAACAATATGCTTCTCATGAGTGTTTTCTATCATTATTTCTATATTAAAAAGTAGAAGAAAATGGTCTGAAAGACCCGTATCAATGACCTGCTTTATATCAACTTTTAGTCCTTTAGTAATCACTAAGTCTAACGTATGACCCGCTTTATGTGTAGGCTGATTAACGAGCTGTCTCAAATCAAAAGAGTCCAGGAGGTTCATAAATTCTTTTACTTTTTGGTCACATTGATTATCTATATGAAAATTAAAGTCGCCGACTATTAAGAGTGCGTCATAGTTCGTAATTAAGATTGACATTGTGAAAACATAAAAAGATGTAATTGAACAAAATGTATGTGTGTATAGAAAATAGGACAGAGTGATGAAACTTGTTTGTGTTTTGCGTGCGTGACAAAAAGCATGTATACTTTCTGGAAGTTTCTTTTGATGATGTGTGTGACAAGAAAATATACCTTTAGGGTAATGACTTTACAAAAATTGGAAAAGTACAATGAGTCAGGATGCTATTTTTTGCTTACGTGGTCAACGATCAGGAGATTAGAAAGGTATAAAAGAACAAGGACATCTGCGCTCGAGGCAGATGAAGCGCGGTGTCCTAGGACTGTGTTTCTCTGACATTTTACCCTTGCCTGGTATGTATTAATAAAAGGTTTTGACTAATTTTAATTTTCTTCTCTGTCTTCAGTCACAAAAAGTGTCCACAGTTTTTGGCGCCCAACGTGGGGCAAGAGACGGCCGGTCGACTCCTCCAGCGAGACCATTTCAGTGATCCGTCTTACCAGCGGACTGCCGTCAATTTCAGCTCCGGCAGCAGAGCATGCAGCTCCGGCAAAAGTTAGGACTGCCCTGTCCTGAAACAGTTCTTGCGTGAGGAGCCCCTGGTCTCCTCTTTGCTACATTCACGGTGACTGAACGGATTTCCAGACAGAGCTTGCACACTTCCAGGCTGGGGTAAGCACCGGGGGATTTCCGAACATTTTTTATTTCTAAATAACGGGAGGGCGAGTTTCCTGTTGACCGTCTAGTCATACTCATATCTCAACGGGTTGCTTAAGGTGATGGAGACTTGACCCAAGCAGTTTGACGCATACGAAAGGTCTGACGAAAGGATACTGGCCTCACCCATATCCTAGACTCGGCTGGACGTATTGATGTAGTATTCTGCTGAACCGAATCGGACACGAAGTCACCTGAGCTGGAATCCGGGGATGTGAGCGGACAGGCTAACGGGACGAGTAACGGGGTGGTATGGAAATATAAACCGAAAAGAGCACAGATTACAGGATTGCTGTTAGGAACGGAATGACACGTAGCGCTATGGAAGATATGTAGCTATGGAAGATACGTAGCGCTATGGAAAAATAAATAAATCTACATACGGAATAAGCAACAAAACCGTGTTCTCCTGGGAACTGGATCAGTACCGATAGTTAGGTGTCTCCCCTTGAAACTAAGAAGGGAACAGTTTAGGTTTAGTGAGTGGCACACTTAATGCCTCGCTGATTCATACGTACAAGGGATTAGGCGAATCAGTATATAGTTGGAAAATTAAATACAGGACCCGGGAGGGCAAGGGAACATAATGGGAACTTATAACAGTAAGCCTGTTAATCGCCGCACAGGGGGATCAAAATCATTAATGCTGGAAGAATTATTTTCGGAGGATCAACAGACGCCCCGTAAAAATGGGTCTCCTAGAAAATTTATAGAAAAGAAGACAGGTTTAGATTTCAAGAAGGCATGTAAGAAATGGAATAGACAGAGTGGTGGGCGTTGGCCGATAGAGGGGACAGGAGATGTAAGTGAAATACAGGAAGTCAGGAAGATCCTGTGTAGGAATAAGCAGGGTTGTTATAATAGTGGACCGTATCGAATGGGTATGTTCGATAGATGGGAATTAGTAATAAAAGACAGAAATTTAGAAGCAGTACAGAAACAGAATGATTTGTTGCGGGCAAATGAGGGAAAGGCTAAAAAGGAGAAAGAGGAATTGCTAATTACATTACAGAAAGTTCAGACAGGCACTGAACCACAGGCAGATGGGAGGAAGAGGAAGAATAATCCAAATAAAGACCCCCTTTATCCTATTATTTTTTCCCCTCCTCAGTACCAACCTCAGGCACCTCCATTATCCCCTCCTCTATCCCCCATTCCGACTGCCCCCCCCTGCACTACAACTAGCAGAAGTTTCTCCCGATGATTCCCCAGGCACAGATCACTATGACTCACCCTGTACTAGACAAACCCCCGTCTCCAAATGCACTCGAAGTCACAAACCAGCTCCAACTTTTTTCAACACACTTCACCCCAGTATTATTCTATATTTACACTATATTTGGAAACAATGCAGCAAAGGAAACAGAAACAAATGGACTCTGAAGAAAAGCAAGTTCCACTCTTCAGGTAGTACATTGATACAGTATGTAGATGGAAATAATATGTAGCGCTACGGAAAGAAGATTGTACAATAGATACTCAGAAATTGTTGCTGTTTCTGGGGGAAAATGGCCATAAAGTTTCTAAGGTTAAGCTGCAGCTAAACAAAACAACAGGTTATGTCTGTTTTAGGTATTCTGGGCTACTGCAGACAGTGGGTTCTAAATTTTACTGAAAGAGCACAGCCGTTGCAACAATTGGCTGAGAAGGCTCTGAATTTACTCTTTTATCTGCGCCCGCGCTAGGTTTGCCTGATCATTCTCGTCCATTCACTTTGTTCGTGGACGAAAAGCAGGGATTTATGAATGCAGTACTGACGCAACAACATGGAGATAAACAAAGACCGGTGACTTATTTTTTCTAAAAAACTGGATCCAGTGGCCGCAGCACTTCCTCCGTGTCTTTGTGCTGTGGCTGCAACAACAGAAACTGTATTAGCAAGCACGGATGTAGTTCTCATGAAATTTCTTCTGTCCTTTTCTTTTTTCTTGTGACGTGTGTATTTAAAGTTAGTTAATATTCTCTGACTGTAGCCTTTTTCTGGGAATGCGGTCTTGCTGTGGTATCGTACCGTGTGGTTTCTCGATAGTTGGATTTGTCCTTGTTGTCGCAGGATTGGATCGCCACGGAAGTTTTTTCCTTGTTGTCGCTGACTCAGTTCGCCAACGGAGTCTCCTTGATCTGGAAACCGGCGCCGTTAGCTGAGCAGGATTGTGTTAACACCAGCTAACATCATGAGAGGCTGTTTTATGTTTGTTTGTCCTGAAGAGTGGAACTTGCTTTTCTTCAGAGTCCATTTGTTTCTGTTTCCTTTGCTGCATTGTTTCCAAATATAGTGTAAATATAGAATAATACTGGGGTGAAGTGTGTTGAAAATGGTTTGGGTGATTTTGTGTGTTATAGAGTGTATTAAAGGGATCCCTATGAGTATCAGAATGTACTCTGTACTTTGTCAAATGTTACAATTGAAAAATGGAGCACCCTCAACCAGTTACGCAGTGGTCCAAGGGGACCGCCTGCTGGAAGCAAATCGAATTTCATCAAGCTAAGTGCACAAACAGCTGAACTCGTAGAAACACTCAAGCATGTCAGCTGTCCGAAGGGAAGATCGTAACAATTTATACAGATTCCAGGTATGCTTTTGGAGTCTGCCATGATCATGGAGCATTATGGAAACTAAGGGGATTTAAGACCAGTACTGAAGAGCTCTAACTAAAAACTGAAAAAGATAATTATCGATTTGTGTAATTGGTTTAACGCAACTGAATGTCTCCACTTTTGTTTAAGGCTTGTAAATATACAAAAGTATTTTTCCTTTTAGACCCTGATCAAGTTTGAAGGAAAAAATACTCTTTTAATAATAATTACATGAGAAGGGAGACAAGTTGGGCGGCACGGTGGCGCAGTGGGTAGCGCTGCTGCCTCGCAGTTGGGAGATCTGGGGACCTGGGTTCGCTTCCCGGGTCCTCCCTGCGTGGAGTTTGCATGTTCTCCCCGTGTCTGCGTGGGTTTCCTCCGGGCGCTCCGGTTTCCTCCCACAGTCCAAAGACATGCAGGTTAGGTGGATTGGCGATTCTAAATTGGCCCTAGTGTGTGCTTGGTGTGTGGGTGTGTTTGTGTGTGTCCTGCGGTGGGTTGGCACCCTGCCCAGGATTGGTTCCCTGCCTCGTGCCCTGTGTTGGCTGGGATTGGCTCCAGCAGACCCCCGTGACCCTGTGTTCGGATTCAGCGGGTTGGAAAATGGATGGATGGATGGATGGATGGGAGACAAGTTTTTTGGCGATAAGCGGAATGTGTCTAATTGTGATATGAATGTGTGTCTGATTGTGATATGAATGGAAGTTGTGTATTTTAGGTACTATAAAGGAAGAGCATGGTGACGCAGTGGTCAGCACACTTGATATGTTTTAAGTTGTAATAATAAGCATGAAGGAAAAGACGCGTTTAAGTATGTTGCATAGATAACCTTTAAGCACAACTTAAGACCAGTACTGGCAAACCCATCCAACATCAGAAATTGATCGAATCCCTTTTAGAAGCCATAACCAAACCATCGAAGCTAGCGATTGTTAAATGATAGCTCACACAGGATCCTGTTAGCAAAGAAAATGAATTAGCTGACCACTTTGCTAAAGAGGCTGCATATAATAACACACCAATTTCTTTATTCCAACAGAGAAATGACCAGGATCCTGATAATCAAATTATTTCTTTACAGAGTGCAGCCACGGATATCGAAAGGAGAAAATGGTCCAAAGAAGGGTCCCTCTCTGATGGAGTCTGGACTCATAAACACACTAACAAACCTTTTCTCCCAAAAGCCTCTTTCCCAGGAATGGCAAAAAATCGCCCATGGCCTCGAATCACGCAGGTAGAGATGCCATGGTTCGAGATGTTGAAAAACATTGGAAGCTGTAGGTTTCTTTACATATGCAGAGCAATTTTGCAGATGCTGTGCAATATGTCAAAAGTTTAATGTGGGAAAAGGTACTCAGGTAAGTCCCGCCGTTACCCCTAATCCAATGGGTCCGTTTGAACACCTCCAAATGGATTTCATTGAACTAACCCCGTCTAAAGGGTTCCGATATTGTCTTGTGATTGTCGATGTGTTCTCCCGATGAATAGAGGCTTTCCCTTCAAAACACAGCGATGCCAAAACAGTAGCTAAAGCACTAATTAAAGAGATTATTCCAAGATGGGGTATCCCTCAAAAGTTACAAACAGATAATGGCACTCATTTTGTGAACTCCATTATAAATGAATTAACCACCTGGCTATTGTGAATACCATCCCCTAAGCGGAGGCATCGTAGAACGATGCAATGGCACTATAAAAGCTAAACTCGCAAAAATTTGTGAACAAACTAATTTATCATGGCCGGATGCACTACCCTTAGCTTTAATGGGACTAAGGGGACGGACACACCGTCAACTGAGACTATCGCCGTTTGAGATTCTGACCGGACGTCCCATGCCCGTTGGCATGGTTGTAATGTGAATTTGCATACTGTGGACAATGATCTTCTCTCTAGTCTTGCAGGTTTGCGAACCTCGTTGAAGGAAATCCACCAGCAGGTTAATCAAGCCTGGAGGACCAGTCCCCTTTCCAAGGATTTACCAATTCCTTTGGGCACCTGGATCCTGGTTCGAGATACTCGGAGGAAAACTGGCATCAGCCTAGGTGGAGAGGATCATTCCAAATTCTTCTATCCACACCACACGCCGTGAAAGTTGAAGGACTGCCTGCCTGGATTCACGCCTCACATTGCAAGAGATGGCACCCTTGATTGCTGTGCTAAGATGTTTTTCTTTTCCCTTGTCTACTGCCCTGGTCACCTTGACTTTCCCGTTGGGAATTACCACATCAGTGCAGTTTGATTTCTGCTCTATTATCAACTGTGGGACTGGTCGACAAGCCCAGTGGACCGGATCTGACAAATACGTGTGTATGAGGGGAAGTGACTGCGACAACTGGCAATGAGTTTTTGCTAACACTGGAACTGAGGACTGGGGTTATCAACCTTTTGAGGCCCAAAAATACGGTTTGAAAAATCGGTTTTCTATCATAAAAGGACATGCCTCTCATGAATTTTTTCATTTCTTTGGTTGTAACATTTTGCCTCCTCCTCCTGGTTGGTTGTTGTATTATTCCTTTGTTTCGCTATATAATATCTAAGTACTTTACCGCCTCTATGGAAAGGGCATATATGCTACATGAGTAGCGCATGTCTCGTGTAGCTTCTTCCATTTTCTCTCCCCCTTCCCCTTCATCAACCATTTCAAGATAGAATTATATAGGCCCACGTCATTTTGTTCAAAAAGGGAGGAGTGTGAAAACATAAAAAGATGTAATTGAACAAAATGTATGTGTGTATAGAAAATAGGACAGAGTGATGAAACTTGTTTGTGTTTTGCGTGCGTGACAAAAAGCATGTATACTTTCTGGAAGTTTCTTTTGATGATGTGTGTGACAAGAAAATATACCTTTAGGGTAATGACTTTACAAAAATTGGAAAAGTACAATGAGTCAGGATGCTATTTTTTGCTTACGTGGTCAACGATCAGGAGATTAGAAAGGTATAAAAGAACAAGGACATCTGCGCTCGAGGCAGATGAAGCGCGGTGTCCTAGGACTGTGTTTCTCTGACATTTTACCCTTGCCTGGTATGTATTAATAAAAGGTTTTGACTAATTTTAATTTTCTTCTCTGTCTTCAGTCACAAAAAGTGTCCACAACATCAAGTCAGAGAATTCCTCAAAGAAAGACGCGTTGAATTTAGGAGGTCTATACACGGATAATACTAGAACGTGAGAATCTCCCTGAATAACAATGGCGAGATACTCAAAAGACTTGAATTTACCAAAACTGATATTTTTACATTTTAACCTACTTGAGTAAATGTTTGCTAGCCCTCCACCTCTCTTTCCTTGGCGATCAGCACGAGTAAAACTGTAATCCGGAGGCGCAGATTCGATTAAAACAGCTGCGCCATCTGAGCTAAGCCACGTTTCACTTAGTGCAATAAAATCTATTTTTTTTTCACTAATAATGTCGTTGATAAAAAACGTCTTGTTAGTTAAAGCTCTAATATTTAATAGTGCCATATTCAATGTTTCGGAAGAGCAGAGATGAATACTATGTGCGTTATTGATATAGGGAACAGGAATTAAGTTATTTTTATTAGCGCCGCTCTGTGTGTATTTTTTATTTAATCTATGATCTGTTTTTACAGTTTTAATACATTGTTCATCTAAAGTAGTAACTTTAATTAAATTATTGGCGTTTATGCCGTATTGCCTAGATTTTCTATGTGCATTAAGATTGGTTATTACAGTATTTATGTTGCGCACTTTTATGGAAGATTTTTTTTAAACAATTATCATGACCAAACACAGGAGTGGCATTTCGGAAGGGGTTAAAAGCAGAGATAGATAGTCAAGATAAACGAATTACCTTGGATATGTTTTCGGAGAGGACCCGGGCGCCGAAGCTGTTCGGATGCAGGCCATCTCGCTTGAAGAAACGCGGTCTTTCCCAAAAGAGGTCCCAGTTGTTAATGAACCCGATGTCTTGATTCTTGCAGAAACCCTGCAGCCAGTTGTTTAAACCAAGCAGACGACTGTAATACTCGTTTGATCGTCTGACGAGAGGGAGTGGACCCGAGATGAATATCTTTGCCGATGGGGTCCTCTCCTTTGTGTCTTTAATTAATGCAGTGAAGTCTGCCTTGAGGATCTCCGACTGTCGGTGCCTTATGTCGTTTACGCCAGCATGTATAACAATGGCTCCAACTGCCCTGTTCTTGTAGATCACCGGTGCACGTCTCGTCACATCTCGGACGCGAGCACCGGGAAAACAAGAAACAAAAGATTTTCTATTAGGGCAAGTGATATTGAGGTTCCTAACAATAGAATCACCTACCACAATTACATCACCAGGAGCTGAAGGCGAACTGGGGACGCTTTGAGGGTCAAACCGGTTCTGGGTTACGATGCTTGCCTGTGCCGATGGAGGTGTTCTGGCCTTGAACCCCCGCCTGCATAGCTGAAATACACCGAGGTCATCATCGGTGTCGCTCCTACGAGGCGCGGGGGTGAAGGTGACTTGCGCGGCACAACGCGGGGTTGATGTTACGCCGATAACAGATGGCGAGGACGGTTTATCCAACAGCCGAGCCTTCAGATCTCTGAGGTATCTTCGTCTGGACAGAAGATTCTGAATCTGTTCATCGAGTGCCTGGAGTTCCTCGACTACAGTTGCAATGCGATTCACCTCACTGTCGGCCATTGTCCGCTTCTGCTTTGCTTCCGCTTCCGCTTCGTGCCCTAGGAAAAATGAGAGAGAGAGAGAGAAGGTGAGCAATGAATATTCTGATGTCATATCCTACCATGTAATATCTCATAATTACACTAAATATTAGAATGGTTTGCTTGTGTTACATAATTTGTACAGAGGAGCAATCTAAAGTGTATAGCACACTGGTGAGGTCTTCCCTGGAATATTGCATGAAGTTCCATGTCTGTATTTATCAAGGGTCCCAGAGTAAGAAAAGAGTCCTCAAAAATCTCAGGGTGATGGAAATTTGGTCCTTCTCTTAGGAGTAAAAAGCATTTGATTGATATTCCTAATCCAAGAAACTACAGCTAACATCACCAGGATTCAGGAGAGATGTCAGCTGTCATTACTTAGTAGGAGCTGCCAGATGATGAGGTTCAGTCAGAGATCAGCAAGCATGTCGCAGAAAAGGCAGAATGTTTGGAAAGGATGGGCAAAAATGAAGTTGTCATAATATCTCAATTTGAATAATATTTGTAACATTATAATGATCTTGTATGTTAATTGATTTTCTACGTGGAGAAGCCATGTACTGTCAGCTGAAGTGAAAGAATTAGTAATCTTATGCTTTTTGGTCACAAGGAAAACAGAGCTTTGTAAAAGTGATGATTTGGGTTTGTTATAACCAGGAATTTCTTGAATTTTGCACCAAACTTTGAATGTCCTCACAATGTGTGAGATAATACACAGATTTATGGATTTGTCCACAACTCAATGTGTTGTAATGCAAAAGGAGCTGCAGATCAACACACTTTACTTTACACACTTACTTCATGAGGTGTTTCCCTTCTCCCATTACAGCATGATGGTGATTCTTCTGAAAGTATGGCTGTGGATCATTCATTGTTAAATAAATATGTGCGTCATCAGGCTTACTTCTCATTCAATATGTGTTTGTCTTGAACTTTCTATCTTGGTGTGTGTTATAATATTATTCATAATGCTGCAAGGTGCTAACAATTACTTGCAGCTTAGTGCAATGCCCTACCTTATTATGTTTTCCTTCTTCTTTTTCTTCTACTGCTTGGATTAATAATCATAATAATATTAACATCATTGTAGTGAAGCCTTTAGTGTTAGTATTAGGAAAATACAAAACGTCATGAGTGCTAATTTGTAGCAAGGGTGCTGTAAAATTGTGCCGTCATTCATTCTCAAACGCGGCCTCCTATTTCTCACTTCGACCGTGACTGAGACACTTTTTAAATGCTTCTCATGTCCTCTGTGGTAAAACAAATTGTTATCTAAGTCAGACTTTAAGTGCAATTCCTGGAGTAAGTCTGAGATGTTTGATAAATACAGGCCCTGATCTCCATATTACCAAACAGACATAGGAGACCTGGAGAAAGTCTGGAGAAGAGCTGTTAGATATTTATGTAAATGTAAGGAAATATGTTGCCATTCAGATAAAAATGGAAATTTCAACTTTGACTGGACAATATATTATAGAATCTGTTTTGTTCAGTTCTTTTACTCTAATAAACAATTCTTTATTCCACTTGCTTCAACATGGATGTCCCAGTCTTCCCTAAACTGCCTTATGGCTAACATCTATAAGAGTCGTACCTCCATTACTGACATCTACTGGTCATTATACATATCAATACGTTCCCTTTATGTATAAATAACACAGAATATCAGCAATAACCTTTTTAAAAAACATATTAGTGTAACCATTATTAGAATATCTGATATGAATTGATTTAAAAAACTTCACAAATTCAGTCTATCAGTCTTTCTTATAACTCTTGTGGATCTTCTTAGTACAGGATCGTTTGGTAAGCGTGTGTGTGTGTGTGTGTGTGTGTTACCGCTAGAATCAGGTTGCACAATAGCATTACCAGCAGTAGGAGAAGAAGAGGCAGAATGAGATTCAGCAGCACCTTCCCTGGTCTCTCGGCCAGTTTCATTTGCTTTCAGAAGACTGTGATGATTTTATCTAAGCACTTGTCCTTCTTCAGTCCTCACATTGCAAGACCTTAGGACTACTTATTTAAGAACAATAGCTTTCTTGCTCCAATAATTTGAACCTTCAGTTCTAAACACATCATTCTTTGATCGCAGCTGGAGACATTTTGCTGATCTGTCATAAAATGACTTCTGCCTCACTTCCAGCTGTGTGACTTTTTGTTTTGTCTTGGCTCACTGCTTTTGTTGCAGACTGAAAGGTCTTGTACTATGAAGTTCAGCAGGTGATAGGCCACTATTTAGAGGTGAGGTTCTATCACTGAGTAGAGCAAGCTAGGGATCAGAATTACTATCAACAGACTTTTATAGAGCAGCTTGACAATGTGGACTCCTTTCTCTGCCTTTCAATTAGACTGAGGGTACAAAGAGCTAGATGTGCCATGTAGGAAGCCATAGTGTATTGAGAGCTCTAGCCATTCCTTACACTTAAAACACGGACCCTTGCCACTCACAACAGTACTTGGTATACCATGTCTTGTATGTGTAATAGCTCAGCCTGCTGATTGATGTACTTGAGACTTGTGTCATCTCTGGAAAGTTGAAGTAACAGTCAATTACTACCAAATAGTTTCTGCCTTTAAAATGAAACAGATCCACTCCTTCCTTTTACAAAGGTTCTGTAGGTGAATCTGACAGCAGCAAGGGCTCTTTGGTTTGCTTGTTTCTGTTTTTGTGACATGTTTCAGATTTGCTTACCACCCCATCAATGTCCTGATTTATCCCAGGCTAAAAGACAGGGTCTTTTGCCCTTTTTTACCTTTCTCTATATCAAAATGACCTTCATGAATACTTTGAAGCATATCTTGTTGCAGGCTATGTGTTATCACAATTCTCCTTTTTTTAATAACAGCCCATTCACAACACTTAAATCACTAGTGCACTAGAAATCATATCAGTGTGAGCTTTAACATTCTGTTCAGTGGAGCTGACGTTACTTGCGGTGGGTGCTTGTGAGAGAGTATCTGCTGTCATAAGGTATCTCCCTGGAGTGTAGGTTAGACTGACATCATACCTCTGCACTGAACTCTGAACTCGTTTGCATGGCAGATCTTAATAGCTTCCTCCAAACTCAGCTGTTTCTCTTAACAAACCTTCTCTGACTTTCTTCTGTGGCAAGCGGCTGGGGGTGGCACCCAGCCGGGATGCCCGGAAGGACCAGAGCAGGGATTACGCCTCCTCCAGACCACGAGTGGGTGACCACCCTGGTGGCTATGGGGACCATGGGAACTGAGTTTGGAAGCTCAAACCCTATAGGGGCCTGTGGTCACCTCCGGGGGGCACCCCAATGCCTGGAGAGCCCTGGTCCTCAATACTTTCGCCACACCTGGAAGTGCTGGGGGGAACACGACCAGGGACACCCGGAGTGCACAGCCGGTACTTCTGCCACACTGGGGAGTCCCAGCGGAAGATTATCAGGAGGCACCTGGAGCACATCCGGGTGATTATAAAAGGGGCCGCCTCCCTCCATTCAGTGGCTGGAGTTGGGAGTGTAGAAGGCGAGGTCTTGGAGGAGAGGAGTGGAGGCGGACGTGAATAGAGAAAGGCATTGGAAAGAAGGCCTGGACTTTTGGGGGAGTTTGGGGTTGTGTGCACTTTTATAAATAGCATTTGTAAATAAATGTGTTGGGTGATTCAAACGATGTCCGCCTGTCTGTGTCCGGGCCACTTTCCACACTTCTCACAAACTCTAAAAACAATCTGATCATGTATCATTGGATCTCTCAAACCCCTCAGAGTAAGTGCAAGAACACACTTCTGACGAACCCCAGTATCAACTGGGAAAAACACAGAGGTCCTGCCTCCACTCTGCACAGCACTCACAGTACCAGTGTAGAGGCCGACCATGATATCCAGCAACCTCGAGGGGATCCCGCAAATCCTCAGGATGTCCCACAGGGCAGCTCAATCAACTGAGTCAAATGCTTTACGAACAAAGACTGCAAAGAAACTCTGACAATATTTATGTTTGCGCTCCATGAGAACCCTCAGTGCCAGGATGTGGTTGATGATAGACTTCTTAGACATAAAACCAGACTGTTCCGGTTGCTGGTAGGTGAGCAAGTGATCACAGATCTTATTGAAGATGACCATAGCAAGGACCTTACCCGGCACCGAATGCCATGTTATGCCCCTATAGCTGGCACAATCCAGGCGATCACCCGTCCCTTTCCAGGTGGAACGACAGTTGGGATGATGTCAGTATCCCAAATGGAAGCAAAGATTGCGTGCAGTGCCAGGAGGACAGTCTTACCACACACCTGAAGAAGCTGACCCCAGATACCACAGATCCCTGCAGCCTTCCCTCCCCTCTGCTTGTTTACCACCTGTGCCATCTCAGTGAGATTGAGTGGTTCAAAGCTAATTGGAGGATCAGCCTCAAGAACCGTGGACCACAGATATCCAACGTTCTAGCCGGAGGATCAGCTTTAAACAGCTGTAGCATCATCTGTAAAGACCGTTCCATCACCTGCCCTGACTGAGAATCAGATTTGGATGTGGGTAATGTTTTGGCTCCTCTGTAAGCAGGATGTGTGTCACTAGACCATAGATGATGTGTCACTTGCTCAAAGATTCCTTTAACAAACGCCTCCTTATCTCCCCTCAGATCCCCTGCAGATGTCCTTCTCAGTTCCCATTACAGGCCAGAGTTGCCATCAAGCCGAACTTTGTGACTTCTGACATCCACGGTGCCATGTGAGATGAAACACCGGCAACACCACCATAACCCTCAGCAACCTTCAGACTCATTAGAAACTGCCTAATCTTGGAGTCTGGCCAGGTCCAGCCTCATTCTCTTAGTAGGTGGTAACCTACTGGACCTAAGCTGGATCTTCAGAGTAGCAACAAGTCTGTGGTCAGAATTCACAAACTGGACACTTCTGTAGACCCTGCAGTTTTATAAGAGCCTCCAGTGTTTGCCCCCGAGGATGTGATCGATCTCCTTCACCGCATCACCAGTATTGGAGTACCAAGTCCAGCGATGTGGCTCAGGACGCTGGAACCAAGATCCAGCGATTTGCAGCACCTGACCTTTTGCGAAGTCGAGGAACATGGAACCACTTTCACCACAGTCACCAGACCCATGGGGACCGAGACAATCCTCATAGCAGTCCTGTCAGTGTCACTGGTTTGCATTGAAGTCTCCTATGACCAGAAGAGCGTCACCTTGTGGGTATTCATCAACAACAGAGTTAAGATGTGAATAAAATGTATCTGTCACTGAGACATCACTCACTGCAGTCAGAGCATACACTGAGAGAACAGACAAGGCATCCAGAGAGTCTCATAAAAAACACATTAAAAGGAGTGACATCAGACACCATCAAGAGGAGCAGATTCACCACAGCAATAGCAGTAGTATTAGCCCTGCGCCTTCTGTCAAAAAATGATTGATGAGTTAAGCCCCACCCCTTTTGGATTGACATAATGAAGTCCCACCCCCTTCCTGTTTTCCAAGCCGGAAGTCTGGCCAAGATCCGTTTGGCGGATGTCCTGACCTTCCGTGACCCCCGCCCATCCTGTTTTTACCCCAGGAAACATCTGGCCCTTCCTTGAACCCTCCCATCCTGTTTTTACTCCAGGAAACGGCCAAGATCCGTTTGGCGGATGTCAGGCCCTTCCTCGAACCCTCCCATCCTGTTTTTAACCCAGGAAAACTGTCAAGAGCAGACTTGATGGATGGGTGACCCCTCTTTAATCTCTCCGGAGGACTAGTCCAGGCATGTTAAGGAAGAATCCTGGACATGTAGGGGTGAGTCTCTAGCAGACCCTGCCGTCCACACCTCTCAGTGGTCGCAGGCCTTCTGACTCAGTTTTCAGCCCACAGTCAGTTATCCCTGATGACTGCCCCTTCCGCTTCCCCGAGGAGAGACCGCCCACACACACACACACACACACACACACACACACCGGATGGTGGCCCCCCAGGCATTCTGACTCTGATTCCAGCCCTAGGCAGTCATTGAGCTCTGTCGCTACCCGATCTGCGTGTCTACCAGATTTGCGCACGCAGGCGCATAGCTTAACTATTACGACCCTGCACGATCTGCGTTTCTTTTACTTTGCGACAGGAGTCCCCATCCGATTTGTCTCGCGCACGCGATCTCTGCTTAATTAAAATTCATTTCACGACGCTGTCCGATTTGTTCTGCGCATGTCGAATGTTTTACGACACACGAGAAAAAAAGTTACCATGGGATTTTAATTTCTCGGTCTGCATTAACAAATAGAACTTTCGCCATTCGAGTGAGAAGGAGAAAGAAGAACGCTGTAGAGAATAGGAGCATATTGAATTTTTCTCCTGGCAGAAGAATAATTTTCACTTCTTGAAAAAATGAAGACTTTTCAATTTTACAACGACTTGAAAGAATATCTTTTACGGGAAGAATTTAGCAACAATTTAACGGTCAGAGAGCGAAGTGAAATACGACGTGTGTCCGTGAATTTTATGATTAAAGGTACTGTATGTAATGTTTATTGAATGCTTTTCAATTTTTGAGAATACAGTATATACTGTAATATAATCTAGATATATTTAGGATTATCTGACGTTTTGTTTAATAATTGGAATATTACAAAATTTACCGTTTTAAATAGGCTGGTGATTTCAATGAACGCGCATGAATGTTTTGAAATATGCAAAACTTTTAATAAATTGTGTTATTAAAAAAACTGCTCAGGTGGACTTTCCTGTTATTTACTGATTTATACTTGATTAATGGATTAGTAGGTTTTCTCTTTTTGGGAATATGAAAATCTGAACTGCCTAGATGTATCTCAGATCAGGTGTCTAAATTTTACAATTCTTTTAAAGAGAGAAGTAAATTGGTATCCACTAACGAATGTTAAAATGTGTTTTTTCTTATGCAACTCCCCAACATTAGAGCACAGTATCTTAGTCTGTGTGTGAATCCTCGCAATCCCAGTAACTGTTGTGTTTCTCTCGTTGTATGAGTTTCAATAGAAACAAAACCAGGCTGTTTCATTTGCAAAGTAAAGCACACATTCTTAGGGGTATTCTGCTTTGTTACTCGGTAATTGGTGTATGCCTTCACTTATAATGTGATGTGGTCATATTTCAGTTACATGCAAGCAACTTTTGTATTCTGTTCTTTCTTAATTTTGGATAGTCCATCATCCATGCCCTGGCTGCTCTACAGGGTGTATCAGGACAGGAGGCAGAAGACTTATTTCTTGGTGGCCCAGAATACAGTATCAGGTAAAAGTCAAGTCTAGGAATGTTTGAAGTAAGTGTTTAAATATTTCTTGTTTATTATTTTTATATTTTACTTGCCTTCGTGAAGTGGAAGAATTTAACTGAAAGATAGGGCAGCAATTAAAGAAGGGAGAGAATGCTGTGATATCTGTTGGAATAGAAGATGATGCTACTGCCCAGTGCTTCCAGAATCCTTCATTTGAGTCTTGGGTCTGAATCTACTGCGTCATTGCCAAGTATTCTGGGGTAATGTATCTTGTTTTGTTTACATTTTGTTTTTCTTCATATTCCAAGCTCATTTACTTGACCTTAGCTTTAATAAACTGGATGGCTGTCTCCTTCACAATTGATTTTAAAGTACTATACTATTCATTACATAAAAAGCTCTGAACAGTTTAGTCCCTTGCTGTATTTGGTACTGTCTCTACGCCATCACTCCTCAGTGTAATCTTTAATCCACAACCACTACTTTGCTTATGAAAGAACTGGTGAAGCAGCTTGCACATGTACACCAAAAATATAGAATGCCGGCTATAAATGAAAAACCTTTCAAATACTTTTACAACTCCATTTTTAAACTGCACCTCTGCTTAATTCCCATTTCTATCAGTTTATGATTTACTTCTGGTTTATGAATGGAACTGCATACACTTTGAAAGATTTACACCAGATAATAACCATTGTTTTTTTTTTTTGCTGTTTTTCTTTTTTTTGTCCAGTGATGCCCTTTGCCATACACCCTGGTCAAGTCTTGTGCAACTGACTGTGGTGCTGAAGAGAGAAGATTTTTGAAGACCCTCTTGAAGTGGAGCTGCAATTGGATTAACACCACAACAGTATGCTGGCTGAGAATGTCCACAGGGGCCTGGGGGGGCTGTGACCTTGTGACCCTGAGACGTTGTTTTGTCAATCATCCTGACCAACTGGACCTTTATGTGTTCTTCAACAGGGCCATCTGATCATCCAGATATAGTTAAGGAGAAGGACCTTTCAATTTTCCTCTTGTGTACTTTTTAATTGCATATATATTTTTTCGTTTTGATAAAGTTATATATATTTGTTAAGCAGTTTAGCAGTTTGGGCTTTATTAGTATTAAAATATGTTAGAACTTATCTGTGGAATAATTTTAATAATCAAAATAGCAAAACAATGTAACTTTAAATTTTCTGTGCTCTGGGTAAAATATGTTAAAGCTATGTGGTGATTTTTTTTACTTTGGGTTTTTTTGTACATTTGACAAATGTTTTTTTTAGGTGCATTGTTCTCACATTGTTCACTTTTGTTGTTCTCATAACATTTATTCAATAAAATTTGCATGAAAAGTGTTTCCTTTTTCATTATTCAGTTATTAACTCACATTTAAGACACTATATGGGTGAATAAAAGCCATTTAAATTTGAGTACAAGACGAGCAATAGAATCACAGAAGATGGTGCTGGGGTTGTGCTTTATGTGGGTTAGACATGAAATGAAGATTTCTTTTTCTTTAAAAGACTGTTTATGCAATCCACTAGTATCACCGCAACAAAGTTTTGTAAACCATGATGCCCTATGACGTGTATTTCATTAATAATAATATGTAAAGTTATTTTTAAAGAGTTTTTCCAGGGATGAAAAGTGCATCAACAGTTCATTTTTACATATATACACACTTTGACTAACTGCATGAAAGCCTGGTACAACAGCTGCACCAAACCTGCCAAAAAAGCCCTGTAGTGGATCATAAAAACATCACAAGACGTTCAATGGAACTGAACTGCCATCACTTGATCATCGATACAAGATTCCCTGTGTAAGAAGAGCTGAACACATCATCAAGGAGAACACTCATCTTGGACAGAACTTGTTTGAGCTTCTCCCATCTGGCAGGCATTTCAGATATATAAATGCAAAGAATTATTATTATTATCAATCTGTATGCTACAAATGGACAAAAAAAAAAAAACTTTTTTCCAGCTGCAATAAACTTATTGAACTCGTATATCTCCTCAATCTGAAACCGTTTTCATTGATCATGTACAATTAATGTAGTATAGGTAATCTATACTGCTGTGCATTTATGCAATAATAATCCATCCTGGTTACTTTAACATTATATATGGCATCTTGCCAATATTTTGAACATATTTTGTATGATTACTCAGTTTTTAGTTCATACTTTATTTATTGTATTGTTGTATATCTTTACTATTTCACATTGGAATTTAAATGCAACGTGAAGTTGACACGAGTAATTTCGTTGCATTACTCAATGTCAATAAAGTACTTGAATACATCTATTTTTAAAACTGTCATTTATTTTTTATATGTAGACTATAATAACATACAATGATTAAATACTTTGTACAATGGGAACTGAAAAAAGAAGTGCTATGTAAACTAAACGAAGCGATCTCAGTGATAAACAACGTGTATAACGAGGAGTATGACACGCTTAATTCAGCCGTGAAAACAGAACGTACAATGAATATTTAATAACATTATCATTATGGTCAACTACTACGGCATTTCAACGAAAATACTGTACTGCCCGTTGTGTATCGACATGCGCAGTTGAGAGCGATCCGTGCCGAAAAGCGAAATGTTTAGTATATATTTTTTTTTTATTATTAAGCGCATGCGGAGTGTGTTATTGCATACGTATTGAACGAAAACGTCATCGCTCACTTTACGGTGCTGCCCAATCTGTTTAACGCATGCGTAAACACTTTACGGCATGCTAGGCTTTCAATACGCCTGCGCGCGCAAATCTTGTAGGCACACAGATCGGGTAGCGACAAGCTCTTCTCCACGAGGAGAGACACACACTCACACACATGTTAAAGAAGGACCCTACCATCCAATCCTCTTGGTGGTCGTAGTCATTCCTGTCTCTATTGCTTTGGGTAAGAAAATCTGCATCTATTATTTAAAATATCTAATCCTTTAAGTCAAAATGATTTCTCCGGCTCACAGACGGTCTCTATGCTGAAAAAGCCTTTACTTCACACCGCCGGGTGCACACAGAAATACGTGCTGTCCGGCTCTCTGTCTACACAGAGAGTCTCGAAGCATGCAGCCTCTGCCTGTAGTTCGAAATACAATCTGCCCCCTCTCTCCGTATACACAGAGCCTCTCGGAGCAGACCGCTGCGCGTGCACGCCGTGACCAGGCACTCTGTATGAGCACGCAGCGCCCTGGCACGTGTCTATAGCTCCAATCTGAGTGAACGGAGAGCCACAGGTTGGGAAACTGATAGCCTTGCAGGCTACGTGCTACAGGGGCTGCGTTCTCCGCGCAAGCATATCACCAATAGGGCGTATACACCCACGAGATGTAAAAAGTTTTTTAAAAAGCCCTGCCAAGTTAGAGAGTTTTAAACACTCCTCGGCAAGGCCTTTGGAATCGATTCAACGCTCACAAGCATCTGAGCTTTAACACTAGAATTACCAGAGCCAACGAAAAAACTCGTAAATCCGTCCCACCTTAAATCGCGTCTTAAAGCCGTTTGCACATCTCCGCCAGAGTCTTTTGTCATCTAAATGTGCTGATAAACAAAAGCTATTAGCAGCCAGCTATTCCATCCCCCCAGCGACTTAGAATGAACTCCTAGCTCAAGCCTTGCCTTGATTTGATTATTTGGGATTGAAGTGGAGTTTTACAGTGGAAATAATTTGAGCGTTATTTGGAATACACGCATTTCATGTGTGTTCCGTTTCTACAGTATAGTCGTCTGTGCAAACACATTTTTAAAACAGAAACGTTTTTCATATTCTAATAGTAAATGACAAAATGTAGGCATAAACTATATAACGTATGAAGCCTGAAGTCCATATATCAAAGAAACACTTTCACAAAAGGTACAAATAAGAGAACACGTGCGCTTTTCTTCAAAAATATAACTGCACAAAAAAAAAAAGCCGCGTTAGCATGCCACATTGACACTCGTACTACAACTGCCGCGGTGGCGTAATGGTATCAGCTCCTGACTGGGGATCAGAGGGTGTTGAGTTCGATCCTGCACGGCTCCACTTCGAGATATAAACTGCTCTTATTCTTACAATTTTAGAATAACAACATAAATTTCATTTCAGTCTGTAACAGCCGGTGTAACTTATGATACTGGTAAAGGTTAGCTTATTTTTTTTTTTTTAATTCACTTTTCATTCTCGCAGTCGATGCATACTAACTGACCACCCCCCCCCCCCACCCAGAAGGGTTCTGACACATAAACGCTGGCGAAGCTGCCTTCCTTCGTATCTCACCGTCACTTGATTTTCTTTTTATTCAGTGTTATTGAGTGTTCCTGCCAGTCCCCACATGTTGCTGTATGCTGTTTCTTTTGTACTCCAGGACATGCAGAGGAGAGAATGATTTCACATTATTTATGCTGTTTTCACATAAAGACTGCAGTATACTCGTGACTGCATTCTCGTACCAATGCACTTTTTCCATCACCTTTTCCTGTAAGAAGCAATGTACTCACTTCTCTCTATGCTGTGGTTTCTATTACACACCTGAAAGAGACAATATATGTGAAAACTTCATCGCACTAATGCAATATTATTTGAAAACGAACAGCGTCAGATCAGGTGTGAAAATTTTATGTGAGATACTGGTAAAGGTTAGCTTTTTTTTTTTTTTTTTAATTCACTTTTCATTCTCGCAGTCGATGCATACTAACGCCCCCCCCCCCCCCCCCCAAAAGGGTTCTGACACATAAACGCTGGCGAAGCTGCCTTCTTCGTATCTCACATAAAATTTTCACACCTGATCTGACGCTGTTCGTTTTCAAATAATATTGCATTAGTGCGATGAAGTTTTCACATATATTGTCTCTTTCAGGTGTGTAATAGAAACCACAGCATAGAGAGAAGTGAGTACATTGCTTCTTACAGGAAAAGGTGATGGAAAAAGTGCATTGGTACGAGAATGCAGTCACGAGTATTCTGCAGTCTTTATGTGAAAACAGCATAAATAATGTGAAATCATTCTCTCCTCTGCATGTCCTGGAGTACAAAAGAAACAGCATACAGCAACATGTGGGGACTGGCAGGAACACTCAATAACACTGAATAAAAAGAAAATCAAGTGACGGTGAGATACGAAGGAAGGCAGCTTCGCCAGCGTTTATGTGTCAGAACCCTTTTCGGGGGGGGGGGGGCAGTTAGTATGCATCGACTGCGAGAATGAAAAGTGAATTAAAAAAAAAAAAAAAAAAAAAAGCTAACCTTTACCAGTATCATAAGTTACACCGGCTGTTACAGACTGAAATGAAATTTATGTTGTTATTCTAAAATTGTAAGAATAAGAGCAGTTTATTTCTCGAAGTGGAGCCGTGCAGGATCGAACTCGACACCCTCTGATTCCCAGTCAGGAGCTGATACCATTACACCACCGCGGCAATTGTAGTAAGAGTGTCAATGTGGCGTACTAACGCGGCTTTTTTTTTTGTGCAGTTATATTTTTGAAGAAAAGCGCACGTGTTCTCTTATTTGTACCTTTTGTGAAAGTGTTTCTTTGATATATGGACTTCAGGCTTCATACGTTATATAGTTTATGCCTACATTTTGTCATTTACTATTAGAATATGAAAAACGTTTCTGTTTTAAAAATGTGTTTGCACAGACGACTATACTGTAGAAACGGAACACACATGAAATGCGTGTATTCCAAATAACGCTCGAATTGTTTCCACTGTAAAACTCCACTTCAATCCCAAATAATCAAATCAAGGCAAGGCACGAGCTAGGAGTTCATTCTAAGTCGGTGGGGGGATGGAATAGCTGGCTGCTAATAGCTTTTGTTTATCAGCACATTTAGATGACAAAAGACTTTGGCGGAAAGGTGCAAACGGCTTTAAGACGCGATTTAAGGTGGGACGGATTTACGAGTTTTTTCGTTGGCTCTGGTAATTCTAGTGTTAAACCCGTATCAGATCGTTCGGGGGCAGTGTGATATTAAAAGATTTTAAATGCTTACAAAAAGTTGACTTTTAAAATATTGGACCGCTCAGCCAAAGGCACGGATGTAAACCTGAACAATACACGGATGTCCACGGCCAACAGCTCTGACATCCTGAAGCTAAGGGGGTTGGGGGTTTAGCTATTAGGCCGGCTCAATCCTTATGCTGACACAAAAGATGTTCACACTTAAAGTGAGGCCAGACATTTGCTAAAATAAATCTATGCATAACAAAGGCTCCTTTTTAAAAAATACAGGACTTTTCGGTGTATGGCCATCTGCACAGAGCACCGACAGTCAGTATAATGGTAAGACCTGTTCATGATTATTATAAGTGTTAAACGAGCATGTTTTACAACGGAGGGATGAATCCTTAATATTAATATTTCCAAGTTGACTCTCCGGTAATTCCCTTTTAAAAATATTTGTTTACAGTGTGCAGGAATTATCAGCATGTTAATTACACACAGCGCGTGTGTAGGAGCGTGAGCGCGCTCGTGTGTGTATAAATTGTAGCATTTTATATCGCTCTATCTACGTGTACGACGATTAATGTACAATGTTCATAGGACTGAAGCAAACAACATTAGTTTTTTTTTTTTTCTCTTACCGAAACGGGCTTTCCAATCAATTAAGTTTTGTCTCGGCGTCTGAAATTCAAACAGGTTCTCTCCTCTGAGAATATTCGGGCCTGGTTTAAAAGAGCAGGCCGGGTGTGTAATAGCTCGGACATAAGACGTCAGTATTCTGAACTATGTACAGAAGGACCCGTTTGTGAAATGTGTACTCGTTCGAATCGGAATCCTGCGGTAACTGGTTGTTTTTTTTTTTTTTTTTTTTGTACGGAGCCGCCTGTTTTTAAAAGTCTAATAACGAAACATTTATGCTTTATAAAAAATTCTCATTTGGACAGCCGGCTGGAGACAGATTGACTGAACCCTGAACACGGACCCAGGAATTTATATCTTAATACACAGGGGCTCTGAGGTCAGGCTGTCTGTTTTTATTTAAGTCTTTAGATTTTAAAAAGTTTGCTTGCGAGTGTATTCATATTTATACCCAGGATCCTATTAAACTAGTAATGAAAGGAATGGACGCGTTTAATAGGGGTCCGAGAAAACCCTCCTTTCTGATTTAACGGTAATTTTCTATCGCAGAGTTTTTAAACGGTGCAACGAGCCTTCTTCAGCAGAGGGTTGAGTGCGTGTGTTACTGGGGTATGTTTTAAGCTACTTTACCAGGCACAGAGTATCCAATATATTAACACGGTACTAGTCAGGATTTCACTTTGTTTTTTAAATCTGGTACCTCCTTTTTCCATCTTGTGCATTGTTCAGTAAACCTTATTTTGGTGGATCAGAACATTTTACTTACACCCCAATCATTATTCTCTTTAGGTTTTTAACTGTTATACCTACATTTTGTAAGTTTCAGCAGTTCTTTGAAAATGTTTCTGTGACAGTAGTAAGTAGTAACTTAATCATATGGTGTAAAAATCCAAACTACTCACTTTTTAAAAGCTCAGAATTTACCAATTCAACCAATATGTCAACTTTGGATCCATTTCACCAAGGCAATTGGGGGCTTCCGCTTTGTAGATTTTAGTTTGTAGGGACAGCATTTCTCAACCTCTAAAACTGTGTTATGAAAACTTGGGTCGCAAATACGTAATCGTGTCCCCTAACATTTTTTTTTTTGAAAGATAGCCCCGAATACCAATTTGTTCTTTTCAAGTAATGATATAACATAGAGGCATGTTTTATTATACCTACTTAACTTTTATCGACATTTATCTAACTCTGTATTTTTCTAGTATCAGAATGTAGTTTGAGTTAATTTGTTTTCTTTTTGTTACGTCGCGCCCCCCTAGGGGGACAGCCCCACAGTTTGAGAACTTAACTTCACTTCAAGTTAAAGTAGATTTGCTCGGTTATTCAGCTGTCCATCGGTGTTCCATTTTTGTTATAAATTGTATTTAATCTCTCTTTATTTACTAAACGTTTTATATGTTGAATAGAAAACAGTTATCTTGTTCAGGTTTTAACTTAAAACAGCATTTCCATCATCAGGCTATGAACACTTTAATACTCAGGGGGGCTTTGTATAATACAAAGTTTTAGAAATTCTGTTACTGCTTGGTAATAGCCTTCCATTTTACCGCAGTTATATAAGCCTATACACTACAGGGCTGATTAGGCTTATTTTGGGCATGTTAGGCAAATCAGGAAGGAAAATATTTTAGTGAATAGTTACATAATATCTATTTCCAGTAACGGCGTACTGCACGATAACGTGCGGTGAATACACTTGACATGAGCATTCATAGTTTTCATCCTCTTTCTCTGGACGTGTAGCATTCGTTTGCTCAGAGGATGATAGGCTTGCTGCTTCCTGAGCAGCTCTTTTTTTTTTTTCTCCACCCTAGTGGCCCGCTGCTTCTCTGTTATCTTTTCGCGTTAAAACTGATTAAGTTAGTTTTATGTTGCAATTACTTAGTACGTTTTCTTTAATCTGGCACTTAAATCTTCAATCTGCCTCAAGAATGATTAACGAAGGCGATAGGGAATGAGAACAGCTCCCATACGCATGCGCAGCACAGCCGCCCTGCTGCACGGTGCCGAGAGTTGATTCAACAATAAAATAAAAAAGAGTAATAAAATCATCACCCGAAAGCGGATAGTAGCCGTCACGTAGTATATATGTAACAAATTTCAAGTCAATAGGTTTGCGAGCTGCAGGTGATGTAAAATCCTGGACAGACAAACGAACAGCCACGTTAGCTTATTATAGAAGAAGATATGTGTTAGCACAAGGAATACAAGTTTACTAAAACTGTGAGGTTTATTCTGTCTTTTAGGTAGTCCAAGTTACATAGGACATCTAGCCTTGAAAACGGCTTTTCCCCCTCTGTTTGTGAAAAAAACATCCTTTGTTTGAGTCGCATTCAGGGTGAAGGGGATGTAAGTTTGAACTGTGATTCCAAGAGTCAAGAAGTGGTCGCATTCTTCTTGATTACGAGTCAAAGGCCCGTGGTTTGTGCGGTGATCATGGTCAAGGGCAGAGTTAAGCTAGACATTAGTATTATTATTATTATTCCAAAATGAAACATTAACTCGCCCATATCCACATCAAGCAAGTATCACAAATACAAGACAGTAAAAAAAAACTAAATTTACAAACACTCACTCGCAGAGGAAATTAAAAAAACATATTAAGAAGGATCGTGGGTACACTCGCAAGCAAACTTTTTAAAATCTAAAGACTTAAATAAAAACAGACAGCCTGACCTCAGAGCCCCTGTGTATTAAGATATAAATTCCTGGGTCCGTGTTCAGGGTTCAGTCAATCTGTCTCCAGCCGGCTGTCCAAATGAAATTTTTTATAAAGCATAAATGTTTCGTTATTAGACTTTTAAAAACAGGCAGCTCCGTACAAAAAAAAAAAAACAACCAGTTACCGCAGGATTCCGATTCGAACGAGTACACATTTCACAAACGGGTCCTTCTGTACATAGTTCAGAATACTGACGTCTTATGTCCGAGCTATTACACACCCGGCCTGCTCTTTTAAACCAGGCCTGAATATTCTCAGAGGAGAGAACCTGTTTGAATTTCAGACGCCGAGACAAAGCTTAATTGATTGGAAAGCCCGTTTCGGTAAGAGAAAAAAAAAAACTAATATTGTTTGCTTCAGTCCTATGAACATTGTACATTAATCGTCGTACACGTAGATAGATATAAAATGCTACAATTTATACACACACGAGCGCGCTCACGCTCCTACACACGCGCTGTGTGTAAATTAACATGCTGATAATTCCTGCACACTGTAAACAAATATTTTTAAAAGGGAATTACCGGAGAGTCAACTTGGAAATATTAATATTAAGGATTCATCCCTCCGTTGTAAAACATGCTCGTTTAACACTTATAATAATCATGAACAGGTCTTACCATTATACTGACTGTCGGTGCTCTGTGCAGATGGCCGTACACCGAAAAGTCCTGTATTTTTTAAAAAGGAGCCTTTGTTATGCGTAGATTTATTTTAGCAAATGTCTGGCCTCACTTTAAGTGTGAACATCTTTTGTGTCAGCATAAGGATTGAGCCGGCCTAATAGCTAAACCCCCAACCCCCTTAGCTTCAGGATGTCAGAGCTGTTGACCGTGGACATCCGTGTATTGTTCAGGTTTACATCCGTGCCTTTGGCTGAGCGGTCCAATATTTTAAAAGTCAACTTTTTGTAAGCATTTAAAATCTTTTAATATCACACTGCCCCCGAACGATCTGATACGGGTTTAAAGCTCAGATGCTTGTGAGCGTTGAATCGATTCCAAAGGCCTTGCCGAGGAGTGTTTAAAACTCTCTAACTTGGCAGGGCTTTTTAAAAAACTTTTTACATCTCGTGGGTGTATACGCCCTATTGGTGATATGCTTGCGCGGAGAACGCAGCCCCTGTAGCACGTAGCCTGCAAGGCTATCAGTTTCCCAACCTGTGGCTCTCCGTTCACTCAGATTGGAGCTATAGACACGTGCCAGGGTGCTGCGTGCTCATACAGAGTGCCTGGTCACGGCGTGCACGCGCAGCGGTCTGCTCCGAGAGGCTCTGTGTATACGGAGAGAGGGGGCAGATTGTATTTCGAACTACAGGCAGAGGCTGCATGCTTCGAGACTCTCTGTGTAGACAGAGAGCCGGACAGCACGTATTTCTGTGTGCACCCGGCGGTGTGAAGTAAAGGCTTTTTCAGCATAGAGACCGTCTGTGAGCCGGAGAAATCATTTTGACTTAAATAAAGGATTAGATATTTTAAATAATAGATGCAGATTTTCTTACCCAAAGCAATAGAGACAGGAATGACTACGACCACCAAGAGGATTGGATGGTAGGGTCCTTCTTTAACATGTGTGTGAGTGTGTGTCTCTCCTCGTGGAGAAGAGCTCAATGACTGCCTAGGGCTGGAATCAGAGTCAGAATGCCTGGGGGGCCACCATCCGGTGTGTGTGTGTGTGGGCGGTCTCTCCTCGGGCAGCGGAAGGGGCAGTCATCAGGGATAACTGACTGTGGGCTGAAAACTGAGTCAGAAGGCCTGCGACCACTGAGAGGTGTGGACGGCAGGGTCTGCTAGAGACTCACCCCTACATGTCCAGGATTCTTCCTTAACATGCCTGCACTAGTCCTCCGGAGAGGTTAAAGAGGGGTCACCCATCCATCAAGTCTGCTCTTGACAGTTTTCCTGGGTTAAAAACAGGATGGGAGGGTTCGAGGAAGGGCCTGACATCCGCCAAACGGATCTTGGCCGTTTCCTGGAGTAAAAACAGGATGGGAGGGTTCGAGGAAGGGCCTGACATCCGCCAAACGGATCTTGGCCGTTTCCTGGAGTAAAAACAGGATGGGAGGGTTCAAGGAAGGGCCAGATGTTTCCTGGGGTAAAAACAGGATGGGCGGGGGTCACGGAAGGGCAGGACATCCGCCAAACGGATCTTGGCCAGACTTCCGGCTTGGAAAACAGGAAGGGGGTGGGACTTCATTACGTCAATCCAAAAGGGGTGGGGCTTAACTCATCAATCATTTTTTGACAGAAGGCGCAGGGCTAATACTACTAATAGCTACTCTCTGAGTATGACCACCATCAGAGCAACCAGACCAATAAAAGGTGTACACACCTACAGAGATTTGGCCAGTCCAAGGTCTGTGCTCCACAGAAAGTGCTGCCACAGAAATGCAAAGTTTACGAAGCTCCTCCAACAGCAGAGGAAGATGGTCATCATGCCAGAGAGAAAAGATGTTCCACACGCCTACCCGGATGGGCCACCTCAAACTGGGACCAGAGTACAGAGCACCAGTTCCGATCCCCAACAAGCCTGACCTCATTGGCTGTCCAGTGGTTTGAACACTTCTGGGGATGAGGCTCCTGAGGGCTTTCCCCATCTCCTTCATAATGCGTGCAGCCTTCCTATGGGACTACAGCAGAGCTGCTCCGACAGAGAGCAGATTGGAGTCCTGTCTGCCACCAACGCCCAAGATTTCCCTGCACCTTGGAGGACTGCTTGAAGGGCCAGATGCAGTTTACCGTCATACCCACGACAGGGAGAGCAGTGGGCATCAAACTTTTTTACAACATCTGCAAAGTTGTCTTCTTGACCTTCAAATGCAGACATATTATACATTTCAATGTGGATACGCTGTACTTATCAATAACGCTATGTCCCTAGCATCTGGTTTCGTGTCAAGTCCTACAGCTGCGATATACAGCAGAAGCTGCAGCTTGAAAGCACATCAGTTACTATCCACATTTCGCGTCAGTTTCAGATTCTCCGGTGGTTTGAAACTATCCATCCTGTTTTTTTTGGGATTTTATTAAAAGCAAGTAACGTTCCATAAAATAAAGTCAAACATAGCAAAATTCAATTCAATTCAATCCCCACCCAACCTTATTTTTTGCTTTTTTTAACAATTTTCAAAATGCACAAGCGTTCTCTTCTGGCACAGTGTTATGCTGATGCCAACTCTACAATTCTTTATTTCACTGACTTTGACATAAATGCGCTAGTCTGCCCCAAACGGCCGTACAGCTAACATCTATAACTCTCGTAAAACATACCTCCGTTACTGACATCTAGTGGTCATTAAATATATCAATATACTAACCAGATAAATATTAATTAATGAGCTGCATTTCCATTAATGACTCCTTCTTTACAAAGTTCTTAATGATAACAGAAACGGAGGTCTCCTCTGTGTTTGGAGTTTGTGATTAATGCTTACATCAGACAACACAACTTGCTGACCAACAATTATGGCTAGCAGATAAATGTCAACTAATAAACAATGTTTTAATAAATTTGTTGTTCTTCTCCAAACACGTAAGGTTTTTATAAGGTTTAGAAGATATAATTTATGTGTGTGTCCAACAGGGAACCCACAACCTATTTCTCCTCAGGCAAATTTCAAACACGTCCCCTAAACAGACATTAAACAAACTTTATTTTATATCGTGTCATTCTACAGTGAACAGCATTCTAAGTACATTTACATGCTTATTGTAAAGCTACTGTTTTCACACGTCAGCTGCATGAATGTAGGTAATGTCATGCATTAAAATGATGGAGGAGTGCGAAGTAGTAACCTTCTACTTTTGAGTGCACTCAATGGAGCCACTCTGTCTAGTTATTGAGCATGAGGCGCCCCTGGTCAAAGGTACACCTTCACAGTGAGTGTGCTAAATATTAATAAAAACAGTTCTGATCACTCACTGCAGATGCCGAGTCCAGACAGCCAGTCAGGTTTTGACGCTTTACTGTCAGACAGCTGATAGTTCTGACAGTTATCAGAAATTATCAACATAATTACAAGGATTTAATTATGGACAAGATATCTGTCTGAGATTTTTCAGTTAAGTAAGACTGATGTTACAAAGTAAGGTCGATCTGCTCACTTAATGTTATGATAACGTGTACTTTTTATTATTTTTCTATTATGATTTCAGTTATTAGTAATATAATTGTGCCCTTTCTGTCAGTAAAGTTCTTGCTTTTCATATTCCAGCCATCCACATTTGTACAGGAGAGGTCCTCTTGAGAGTCTTCCCTTGTCGCTGAGTCAACTCTTTACTTGTTTTCTGCCTCTCCTTGTCAGTCTTGTTTGTTAGGTGTTTGCATTGTCGAGGCCTGAAGGACATGAGGAGCCCACAATAGTCATTGGTGAGCCAGCATGACAACCCTGCTTAATTTAAGGATAACAAAAAAGTTCAATTGATAACAGAAAGAGCAAACGTTTGGCCAATCCAGCCTGAACAATAGGAATTAGGATATTTTGAATTTCAGGCAGCTCAGAAGCTCCTTCCACCATCCAAGTAAGGACCAGAATGAAACACCCATCTCCAGGTATGCCTCTTTTTATTTTGTCCTGATTGAAAGATAAGGGCCCACTCTGGACTCTGTGGACGGAGTCACACTCCTTCCCTATGGTTCTTCTCAAAGAAGCGGGTGGAAAAGACAGAACAGTAAGTGACAGCACCTCCTCCTCAACTACAAATATTTTACTGTTTCAACTGAGAAGTTACACCAACTTGTATATTTTGTGTAGTTTTCTCTTTTTCACTTCAGATTGCTGCTACAGCAGATTGTGTGTGCTGACCGCTGTCACTGGTGTTCTCTGTATCACCCAGCTGACTTGACCGCATGAAGAAGAGAACCAGTGCATCAGCATTTCACACCTCCAGATGCTTTAGAACAAGAAAGTTAAAATGTTCAGAATAAGAATCACATTTATTGGCCAAATATGTGGCACACAAGGAATTAGACTCTGTTTTTTGATGGCTCTCCAAGTATAGTTACATGACAGACATACAAACAATTGATTAGTACACCCCTGAGATAAAAACAAGAGAAACAATGTGAACACGTCATACAAAGTGCATGGCAGTTCAGGAAATACCACAATATACACACATTAGCAGGAAGGCATAGACAGTTGAAAGAAACCGTCCTTGTATCTGTTTGCTTTGCTGTAGTTTAGTCCAGAACACCCGGCAGATGAGCTTGTGCCCTGGATGTGATGGGTCAGTGATGATTTTCCCCTCCTGCTTCATGACTCTGGAATTGTACAAGTCCTGTATGGTGGGAAGAATGGTGCCAGTGATCTCTTTGGCAGACTCGTTGTGCTGTTTTTAGTAGCTGATCCAAACCTCACTGTGTTGGCTGACCTTAGAACAGACTTGATGATTGCTGTGTACAACTGAATCAGCAGCTCCTATAGTAGACTGTGTGGACCACCAGGGGTGTACCCCACCCCAAACCCCAACACAGACAGGCTGAGACACAAGTTCAGCACAGCACACAAGCTTATTCTTCAGTGGGGGAGCGTTTTCAATTCACTCTCCACTACACAGCACAGTACAAAGCACCAGTATATAAATACACCGTCCTTTCCTCTTCTTCTTTCTCTTTCCCTTCTTTGCCTCCACTCCTCCTCACAAGCTTTGTCCTCCACCACCCAACTCTGGCTCCCTGGTTGGTGGTGAGACGGTTCCTTTAATAGCACACCCAGAAGTGCTCCAGGTGTTTCTCGATCTTCTTCCGGCTGAATTTCTGGGTGTGGCAGAAGAGGTTCCTCCAAGGACCCAGCAGCACCCCATGACGGCACCCACAGAACCCAACAGGGCTGCTCCAAACTACAAGTCCCAAAATGCCTTGTGGGAATCTGTGGTTCTGTAGCAATCCAGGGAGGCTGCCCTCTAGCATCTTGAGGGGGATTATGTCCCAAACATGTTCTCTCCCTGGCTATTTGTCTCAGCTGATTTCCATCAATTATCACAGGAAGTCCATCTGCTGCTGTGTCTTTCCCTTTTGGTCTTTTATGTGAAATCCCAGGTGATTATAGAGCTGAGAAACATGAAGGTTTCCACAACTGAGAGCTTATTGTCAAGTATGGAGAGTGGAGGTAATATTGGGGCCCCTCCTGAAGTCCACTGTCATCTCTGCAGTTTTTAGCATGTTTACCTCCAGATTGTTCTCAGCACACCAAAGTGCCAGCTGCTCAACCTCCCCTCTGTATGCAGACTCATCACCATTCCTAATGAGTCCAATGATGGTTGTGTTGTCCACATATTTGAGGAGTTTGACAGAGGGTTCCTTAGAGGTGTATGGATCAAACTACTGTATACCAATCCAGAAGCTTCAGTTTGTATTAACAACATTTGTTCAGACTACTTTAAGCTAGAACGTGGTACCAGACAAGGATGTCCCTTGTCACCACTGCTGTTTGTAATCGCCATTGAACCACTGGCGGTTCACTGTCGAAATTCTTATCAGATAAAGGGGATTATCAGAGAAGAACTGGAACAGAAAATTTCTCTATATGCAGATGATATGGTTTTATATATATCAGACCCAGAAAACACTGTCCCTGCTGTTTTAACAGCACTTACAGAATTTCAAAAGATATCTGGTCTTAGAATTAATCTGAATAAACATATACTCTTTCCAGTGAACTCACAAGCATATAATATCAGATTGGACACCCTACCTTTTACCATAGCAGATCAGTTTAAATACCTAGGGGTAAATATCACAAGTAAACATAAAGCTCTTTATCAACAAAATTTTGCCGTCTGTATGGAAAAAATTAAGCAAGATTTACATAGATGGTCAACACTTCATCTCACTCTATCCGGAAGAATTAATGTTGTTAAGATGAATATCCTTCCTAAACTTCTTTTTTTATTTCAAAACATTCCAATATGCAGGTGCTGGTCATAAAATTAGAATATCATGACAATGTTGATTTATTTCAGTAATTCCATTCAAAAAGTGAAACTTGTATATTAGATTCATTCATTACACACAGACTGATGTTTAATCAAATGTTTATTTCTTTTAATGTTGATGATTATAACTGACAACTAATGAAAGTCCCAAATTCAGTATCTCGGAAAATTCGAATATTGTGAAAAGGTTCAATATTGAAGACACCTGGTGCCACACTCTGATCAGCTAATTAACTCAAAACACCTGCAAAAGCCTTTAAATGGTCTCTCAGTCGAGTTCTGTAGGCTACACAATCATGGAGAAGACTGCTGACTTGACAGTTGTCCAAAAGATGACCATTGACACCTTGCACAAGGAGGGCAAGACACAAAAGGTCATTGCTAAAGAGGCTGGCTGTTCACAGAGCTCTGTGTCCAAGCACATTAATAGAGAGGCGAAGGGAAGGACAAGATGTGGTAGAAAAAAGTGTACAAGCAGTAGGGATAACCGCACCCTGGAGAGGATTGGGAAACAAAACCCATTCAAAAATGTGGGGGAGATTCACAAAGAGTGGACTGCAGCTGGAGTCAGTGCTTCATGAACCACCACGCACAGACGTATGCAAGACATGGGTTTCAGCTGTCGCATTCCTTGTGTCAAGCCACTCTTGAACAAGAGACAGCGTCAGAAGCGTCTCACCTTTGGACTGCTGCTGAGTGGTCCAAAGTTATGTTCTCTGATGAAAGTAAATTTTGCATTTCCTTTGGAAATCAAGGTCCCAGAGTCTGGAGGAAAAGAGGAGCGGCACAGAATCCACGTTGCATGAGGTCCAGTGTAAAGTTTCCACAGTCAGTGATGGTTTGGGGTGCCATGTCATCTGCTGGTGTTGGTCCATTGTGTTTTCTGAGATCCAAGGTCAACGCAGCCGTCTACTAGGAAATTTTAGAGCACTTCATGCTTCCTGCTGCTGACGAACTTTATGGAGATTCAGATTTCATTTTCCAACAGGACCTGGCACCTGCACACAGTGCCAAAGCTACCAGTACCTGGTTTAAGGACCATGGTATCCCTGTTCTTGATTGGCAAGCAAAACTCGCCTGACCTTAACCCCATAGAAAATATATGGGGTATTGTGAAGAGGAAGATGCAATACGCCAGACCCAACAATTCAGAAGAGCTGAAGGCCACTATCAGAGCAACATGGGCTCTCATAACACCTGAGCAGTGCCACAGACTGATCGACTACATGCCACGCCGCATTGCTGCAGTAATCCAGGCCAAAGGAGCCCCAACTAAATATCGAGTGCTGTACATGATCATACTTTTCATGTTCATACCTTTCAGTTGGCCAACATTTCTAAAAATCCTTTTTTTGCATTGGTCGTAATTGATATTCTAATTTTCCGAGATACTGAATTTGGGACTTTCATTAGTTGTCAGTTATAATCATCAAAATTAAAAGAAATAAACATTTGAAATACATCAGTCTGTGTGTAACGAATGAATCGAATATACAAGTTTCACTTTTTGAATGGAATTACTGAAATAAATCAACTTTGTCATGATATTCTAATTTTATGACCAGCACCTGTATATCAATAAATCATTTTTTAAACAGTTAGATTCAACAATAACCTCATTCATTTGGAACTCAAAACACCCACGTATCCGAAGAGCGACCCTACAAAGACCTCAGGCAGAAGGTGGCATGGCTTTACCTAATTTTTAGTTTTATTACTGGGCAGCAAACATACAAGCCATAAAAACCTGGACACAAATAAATGAACATACACAGGCTTGGTCCGCAATAGAAGTAAAATCCTGTAGTACTTCTTTATATTCCCTGCTCTGTGCTCCAATAAATGCAAGTCATCGCAAATATACTAATAACCCAATTGTGCTTTACTCACTCAGAATATGGAAGCAACTTACAAAGCATTTTAAGATGGAAAATCTTTTATCCGTGGCACCTCTGCAAGAGAACCACCTCTTTCAACCCTCACAAACATATCCAGTTTTTAATACCTAGAAGAGTTTTGGGATTAAAATGCTCAGAGATCTTTATATAGACAACATATTTGCATCTTTTGAACAATTACTTTCAAAATTCAACCTCCCAGCTACACATTTCTTTCACTATCTTCAAATTAGAAATTTTGTTAAACAGAAATTGCCCGATATTCCTCACCTCGTACCCTCCACAATGTTGGAAAAAATACTGCTCAATTTCGAGGAATTAAACACCATTTCCGCATTATATCAAATCTTATTAGAGTCCCTACCTTTCAAAGACCCAAGAGGATATTGGGAAGAAGATCTCTTAATCAATATATCAGAAAAGGAGTGGAAGGTAGCAAAGCAGAGAATTCACTCGAGCTCCATATGCGCAAAGCATAGAATTATTCAACTAAAAATTATATATCGAGCTCATCTGTCTCGCTTAAAACTGTCCAAAATGTTTCCAGGCCAGGATCCAACCTGCGAACGCTGCAACCAAGCTCCTGCCTCACTGGGTCACATGTTCTGGGCCTGCACCAAACTAACATCATTTTGGACCAAAATTTTTAAGTGCCTTTCAGACAGCCTTGGGGTCACAATCCCTCCTAATCCATTAACAGCTGTGTTTGGTGTTCTTCCAGATGGACTTGAATTGGAGAAGGACAAGCAAACGGTGATTGCACTCACTACACTTTTGGCACGCAGACTTATTTTGTTAAATTGGAAGAATCCTAATTCTCCTCTGATAAGTCAGTGGGAAACCGATGTTTTATATTATTTGAAATTGGAAAAAATCTAATTCTCAGTTAGAGAATCCATACAGAATTTTTTCAAAACCTGGCAGGATCAAGTCAATAATATTTTAGAATAAGAGAAATAACTATTACCACATTTAATTTCCTATTTGTCTGGATGATGGTAGACCACTGACAGGTGGAGGCAGGGAGAGAAAGCTGGGGGAGCTTACAGTGGAGGAGTTAAGGGATGAGTGTGATCTTCCTAACTCTAAAAATATGAAACACAACAAAGGAGAACAAAAAGGTTACTAGATATATATTCAGTACCCTGAGACATGTCAGCTGTTATACCTGGAGTAAATGAAGACATAGTCAGTACTATTTACTTTTTATCTAAACTAACCTCACAGCACCATTATCTGCAGATAACAGTAATGATTCACTATTTTATTGACATTATAATTTACTAGGGTGACCAGACATCCCAGTGACTAGGACAGTCTGGATTTCAGGCTATGCACTATGATAAATAACTAAAGAATATCAAACTGTTTTAATGGGCTGCCTATCTAATAAAACATTGCTGTGACAAAACAAACATCCTCACGATATATTTAGGACAGCGTGTACGAAACTCCAAGGGGAGACCCCCTGTTCACCCTCAATGTAATATTTGTATAATAGTGTGGTGACAACTCCAATGGGTAAAGCTTGATTAAGAACTTGTGTTCATTTTGATGAGAAGCAGACAAAAGCAGAGAGTTCTGCCATTTACAGAATTTGTTTCTACATCAACCTGTGCGTGGGATCTCATGTGTTCATTTCTGAAGGTGTTTAGCTTCCTGTGCCCTGATACCTCACTGATGATGATGAGACAAAGCAGACATTAAACAAATGGGCTTTATGTGGGGGCATACATGCTACACAATTGTCCCAGTTTGTAATTTTGAAGTCAGAGTGCCACATTCACCTGATATTTGTAACAGTCAGTCCCTGTAATAAAGTTCGCTTTTCTCTTCTGTTATTCCCTAACATTTGTCATAACTGAACAGCTTTGCAAGTCCCATTTCATGATAATTACAATGGCCTGACCTGCTCAAGACAAGAAGATGTGTATTAAAAAAGGTTTTTGTTTTTATTTAGGTTACGTTAATTGGAAATTACAAATTGTCACGTTGTATGAATATGAATATGGGAGGGTGTGTGTCTGTGTGTCTGTGTGTGTGAGTTACAGAAGTCCCTGAGATGAAATAGAGTCTCGTCCAGGCCATTTACAGCCTTTTGACCAATCCCTGTGAGAGAAGCTCCAGACCCCACAATCCTGACAATGACAGAGAAGGTTCTAGAACTGACCTACTGAACTCAACCCATTGATGGCTACAGTGCCTGCACAGACCTCAAACACACCTGAACGTTGCGCTGTGCACACGTTTTCTAACTTGTTTCACTCTCCCCATAGACATCACATTATTCCACACCATTATTACTTCTGATGGATTTCTTTCATGCCATCGCCATCACACACATAAATGTCCCACAGGACCTCCTCAGACTGACAGAGGTGGTCCTCACTCCTGAATAACAGTGTATATAACTTTAAATCCTTATCATTAATTTCCTCTTGTTCCAATTATTTTTCATTGATGATGGAGCCACTAATGGCCTGTGCTGTGTTTTCTGCCGGACTCCATTAAAGTCCACAGCTCTCTGCTAATCTGTAATCTTTGTGATGGCCCTGAACTCCACGATGAAGTCTTCAGGATGTGAATCTGCATCATCTACAGAGGAGACTGCATGTCCTCTCACAAATGACAGTCCTAAGAGGACCAAACATCTAACTTGAGCCCTTAGTTGTGCCTGTGATCTCTGTAACATTCTCATTTATAAAACAACATTGTACTGTAAAATGAGCTGTGTACACATTTCCACATTTATTAATATGCTTATTATTATGTGTAAGATGAAATAAGTGAGCAGCTCCTGTTGTGGAATAAACACGAGATAGTCGACAGATTGATACACGGTTAGAGAAGGCAAAACACATGGAGAACATACATGGAGTGCAAAACCAAATGTGTGTTCTGATGAAAGCAGTTCTCACAAAGCATTAAAATAATAATAGCAAAGATAGAGACGTGTCTGTATGAATGATAATAAGTCAGTACTAACCTTTAATACAAGTTACAACAAATACAAACGGACCTTCAGGATGGACAGTGAAGACCAAAATGAAAGCCATTCCAATATACACCTCTGTACTGACATACTGTAATGGTTAGGCCTTTCCTTTGGAAGTTCTATGCAGTTACTGCTAAGCTAAAGTTATATCATATAACACAACGTTATACCCCCTAAACAACAGACACGCAAATAAGAAGAGCTACTGCCATACCCAGAGACACCTTCTGGAATATAAAAACAAAGACAACAAGAACCGCATCCCCCTTGTTGTCACCTACAACCCACATCTTGAAGCACTTCGAAAAATTATAAAAGAACTTCAGCCAATGCTACACAATGACCAAACACTAAATATTGTATCTCCAGAACCTCCCCTCCTGGCATACAGACAACTGCCAAACCTTCAGCAACTAATTTTCTGAAGCTCCCTAAGTGAACCAACAGAAAATGGCACATCTCCATGTCTACAGAAAAGATGTCAAACATGTGCCCACATTCATGATCCAGACCGTATAGTTATACCACACTGCTGACTAGAACATTACATAAAGGGGTCATTTTCCTCCAGATCATCTAATGTGGTCCACCTCATTCTCTGCATGAAATGTCCTGACACTGCACTCTATGTGGGAGAAACTGGACAAACACTCCGCCAGAGAATGAATTTACACAGGTGCCACGTCAAGCCTGGTGACACAGATGTTCCTGTAGCGGCCCACTTCAGGACACTGTGAGAAGGTCTTTAAAGTTACAGGGCTTATGGGCAACTTCAGAACACAGCAAGTGAGAAGAGAATGGGAAGGTAAACTAAAACTGAACACATTACAACATGGCGTAAATAGAGACAAGAGTTTTATGGCCCGATATGAGGATTGTTTGCATCTCTCAGACTGACAGACAACCTGACTACAGGCCCACATTGTATGGATAAACTCATCAGAAACCTCAGAAGACTTTGTTGGACAGTCATCTTATCCAAAGATCTTGACCAGACATTGTTCTCCTCTTTTGCTACATGAATCTTAGCCTGAAGAGGTCTATTAATTTTTGACATTTAAGATGTCTCCCCTAAAGGTTTTCCAATGTTGTATCTGTCCTGGTGTCTCTATAAACACAGGGGACTCCAGTTTCTGGATGACATGTTGATGAAGGGGCCTGAGTTCTCTTGAAAGCTTCCATATTGTAATCTTTTTATTTAGCCAATAAAAGGGGTCATTTTGCTTGACTTCTCACTACATCACATAACACATAAAATCTTACATCACTCCACAGGCCTGAATTACATGAAGTGGTGGGACTGAAGTAAAACCCACCAGTGTGAAGAAGTTGAATACACTAAAGGCCTAGTTTACAATTCAACCTCCTGACTTTAGCACAACTGAGCCACAGTCAGAGCCGGACTGACGTTTACAATCAGGGGGACTCATTGGTGGGTGGCCTACTGCCTTGCCTGGCCTGGCATTCAGAGCAACCAGTGAAATAAACTAATGGTGAAATTATATAATGTTATTATACTGGAAAACGAGCAACTCTTAGTGGGCACAAATCCTTTCGGTTTAACGTTGGAGGTTTCTTTTCTGGTTGGATGGTTTTCTGTTATTCAAGTTTTGACTTTGCGTGCGTCTCGCGCTCTGACAGTTAAACAGGACCGCTGGGATGAGAGGTGCATACGTCTGGTGACTTTGTGATTAAAGTTATATATGAAGTTTATAATATACTTTGAGTTATATTTGAATATTGTCTGGGTTTTGGTATTTGTTACTGTGTATTTATTTTGTTTTATTTCTGTATAGCGTATGGTCACATTTTTAACATTATTTTTCTCTTTTTCCCTCAGAGTGACTGAATAGGCTACCCAAAATGTTTTATTTTTTTATTAATGAAACACGTATGTGAGTGGAATGATTTTTGTTTTTAAATATACCTGTTGTTCTTTATTTCATGATAAGTTTGTTCATGAGTGTGTTTTGTTTTTACTTTATTTTAATATTTTTAAAGTGCGTCTCTCATGCTCTGACAGTTAAACCTTGAAAGACGAGAGAGTGACTGAATAGGCTACACAAAATATTTAATAGTTTTTTGTTTACTAAGTGCATTCTCTATTAAATATCTGACAGAATTCTGTGGCACTGAGACATTTTTTGAGTCGTTTGTCTATTGAAGACATTCAAAGTGGTCTTTTTGACCAACACTTCAAACTTTATGGAAGAGTATTCAGCGTTACCATCCAGACACTGACAGCGACTCAGCTGTGCAGATCCCAGACTCACAGTTGAAATTTCAAACATGATCTCCGCACTGGGGACTCCACTGATAAGTACGTTTGTGCTTCAGTGCTTTTTGCACATTTGTTTTGATATAAATATTACAGAACAACATGGCTTATTGATTTATGAAGTGTTGTTCCACAATTTATCAGAGGCTGTCTTGAGAGCTAGGAGCTCTGCTGTCCGGGGCTTTATGCCCCTGGTAGGGCCACCCAAGGCAAACTAGTTCTAGGTGAGGGATGAGACAAAGAGCAGGTAAACAAACCTCCTATGATGGAAAACAATTTTGGACTCCACTCTGGAGCCAGGCCTGGAGGTGGGGCACGATGGCGAGCGCTTGGTGGCCGGGCCTGCACCCATGGGGCTCGGCCGGGCACAGCCCGAAGAGGCAATGTGGGTCCCCCTTCCCATGGGCTCACCACCTATGGGAGGGGCCAAGGAGGTCGGGTGCAGTGTGAGTTGGGTGGTGGCCGAAGGCGGGGACCTTGGCGGTCCGATCCTCGGCTACAGAAGCTGGCTCTTGGGACGTGGAATGTCACCTCTGTGAAGGGGAAGGAGCCTGAGCTAGTGCGTGAAGTTGAGAGGTTCCGGCTAGATATAGTCGGACTCACCTCGACGCACAGCTTGGACTCTGGAACCAATCTCCTTGAGAGGGGCTGGACTCTCTACCACTCTGGAGTTGCCCCCGGTGAGAGGCGCCGAGCGGGTGTGGGTATACTTATTGCCCCCTGACTTGGAGCCTGTACATTGGGGTTTACCCCAGTAGACGAGAGGGTAGCCTCCCTTCATCTTCGGGTGGGGGGACAGGTCCTAACTGTTGTTTGTGCGTATGCACCGAACAGCAGTTTGGAGTACCCACCCTTTTTGGAGTCCCTGGAGGGGTGCTAGAGGGCATACCTTCTGGGGACTCCCTCGTTCTGCTGGGAGACTTCAATGCTCACGTGGGCAATGACAGTGAGACCTGGAAGGGCGTGATTGGGAGGAATGGCCCCCCCGATCTGAACCCGAGCGGTGTTTTGTTATTGGACTTCTGTGCTCGTCACGGATTGTCCATAACGAACACCATGTTCAAGCATAGGGGTGTTCATATGTGCACCAGGACACCCTAGGCCTCAGTTCGATGATCGACTTTGTGGTCGTGTCGTCGGACTTGCGGCCACATGTCTTGGACACTCGGGTGAAGAGAGGGGTGGAGCTGTCAACTGATCACCACCTGGTGGTGAGTTGGCTTCGATGGTGGGGGAGGATGCCGGTCAGGCCTGGTAGGCCCAAACGTGTTGTGAGGGTCTGCTGGGAACGTCTGGCAGAGCCCCCTGTCAGAAGTAGCTTCAACTCCCACCTCCGGCAGAACTTCGACCACATCCCGAGGGAGGTGGGGGACATTGAGTCCGAATGGGCCATGTTCCGTGCCTCTATTGTTGAGGCAGCTGACCAGAGCTGTGGCCGTAAGGTGGTCGGTGCCTGTCGTGGCGGCAATCCCCGAACCCGTTGGTGGACACCGGCGGTGAAGGATGCCGTCAAGCTGAAGAAGGAGTCCTACAGGACCCTTTTGTCCTGTGGGACCCTGGAGGCAGCTAATAGGTACCGGCAGGCCAAGCGGAATGCGGCTTTGGTGGTTGCTGAGGCAAAAACTCGGGCGTGGGAGGAGTTTGGGGAGGCCATGGAGAACGACTTTCGGACGGCTTCGAGGAGATTCTGGTCCACCATCCGGCGTCTCAGGAAGGGGAAGCAGTGCAGTGTCAACACTGTATATGGTGGGGATGGTGCGCTGCTGACCTCGACTCGGGACGTTGTGGGTCGGTGGGGGGAGTACTTCGAAGACCTCCTCAATCCCATTAACATGCCTTCCAATGAGGAAGCAGAGCCTGGGGACTCAGAGGTAGGATCCCCCATCTCTGGGACTGAGGTCACCGAGGTGGTCAAAAAACTCCTTGGTGGCAGGGCCCCGGGGGTGGATGAGATATGCCCGGAGTTCCTCAAGGCTCTGGATGTTGTAGGACTGTCTTGGCTGATACGCCTCTGCAACATCGCATGGACATCAGGGACAGTGCCTCTGGATTGGCAGACCGGGGTGGTTGTCCCCCTCTTTAAGAAGGGGGATCGGAGGGTGTGTTCCAACTACAGAGGGATCACACTGCTCAGCCTCCCTGGAAAAGTCTATTCAGGGGTCCTGGAGAGGAGGGTCCGTCAGATAGTTGAACCTCGGATTCAGGAGGAACAGTGTGGTTTTCGTCCTGGTCGCGGAACAGTGGACCAGCTCTATACCCTTAGCAGGGTCCTGGAGGGTGCATGGGAGTTTGCTCAACCAGTCTACATGTGTTTTGTGGACTTGGAAAAGGCATTCGACTGTGTCCCTCGGGGAATCCTGTGGGGGGTACTCCGAGAGTATGGGGTACCGGCCCACTTGATAAGGGCTGTTCGGTCCCTGTACGATCGGTGCCAGAGCTTGGTCCGCATTGCCGGCAGTAAGTCGAACCCGTTTCCAGTGAGAGTTGGACTCCGCCAGGGCTGCCCTTTGTCACCGATTCTGTTCATAACTTTTATGGACAGAATTTCTAGGTGCAGCCAGGGCGTTGAGGGGGTCCGGTTTGGTGAGCTCAGGATTGGGTCACTGCTTTTTGCAGATGATGTTGTCCTGTTTGCTTCATCAGGCCGTGATCTTCAGCTCTCTCTGGATCGGTTCGCAGCCGAGTGTGAAGCGGCTGGGATGAGAATCAGCACCTCCAAATCCGAGACCATGGTCCTCAGCCGGAAAAGGGTGGAGCGCCCTCTCAGGGTTGGTAGCGAAATCCTGCCCCAAGTGGAGGAGTTCAAGTATCTCGGGGTCTTGTTCACGAGTGAGGGAAGAATGGAGCGTGAGATCGACAGGCAGATCGGTGCGGCATCCGCAGTAATGCGGGTGCTGCATCGGTCTGTCGTGGTGAAAAAGGAGCTGAGCCGCAAGGCGAAGCTCTCAATTTACCAGTCGATCTATGTTCCTACCCTCACCTATGGTCATGAGCTATGGGCAGTGACCGAAAGAACGAGATCGCGAATACAAGCGGCTGAAATGAGTTTCCTCCGCAGGGTGTCTGGGCTTTCCCTTAAAGATAGGGTGAGAAGCTTAGAGTAGAGCCGCTGCTCCTCCGCATCGAGAGGAGTCAGATGAGGTGGCTCGGGCATCTGATCAGGATGCCTCCTGGACGCCTCCCTGGTGAGGTGTTCCGGGCACGTCCAACCGGGAGGAGGCCCCAGGGAAGACCCAGGACACGTTGGAGGGACTATGTCTCTCGACTGGCCTGGGAACGCCTTGGGATTCTCCCGGAAGAGCTAGAAGAAGTGGCCGGGGAGAGGGAAGTCTGGGCATCTCTGCTCAAGCTGCTGCCCCCGCGACCCGACCTCGGATAAGCGGGAGACAATGGATGGATGGATGGATGGATGGATGTCTTGAGACTAATATTTAAGAGTGAAATGTATGTGTAAACGCTGAATCTACTGTCTCCTCATTCATAAAACATTCCAACACAAAATGGCGTTTGTTGGTTTTTTGAGTCTGTGTCTGTACTGTAAAACTGATGTTTATTGTGTGGCCTGGTTAGACTTGGGATTCCCAGCCTGAGTCAGCTTCCCAGTCCGGCCCTGGCCACAGTCTTGGGATTCTAACTCCATTAAAGCTGCAGGGCCCTGTGGTGGGGGGCTCATATCCCGTCATCAGCAAGCAGTGTCATGAATATCCACAGCTCTTCAATGCTTCTAAATGGAGACTGTAAACTTGGCCGTTCTCACTTCCTCCAGTTAAAACCCACACGTCTGCTGTAGTTTTATATGTCACAACTGATGTCATCTGAGCTAAACGTCAGTCTGTGTAAGGCGCTACAAAATAAACTCTTCAGACTGCAGCACACGTCTGTCTTTTCAGATTCCCTGTCGCTTGTAGTCTGCCAGCCACCCAGCTTTGATTCCAACGAGTCTTAAAGAAGCACAACACATTCAATGGAAGGCAGATTCTTTCATCTAACACATGAGTGTCGTGTTTTCTCCCATAATGTGAGACATACATCCATTTTCTAAAGATGACCACACATATGAGGGGCAGGTGGGTAACACATGGTTTAAGTGGAAATTTAAACAGACTGCGTGATAACAGAAGGGGACTGATGGCGTCCACACTGGGGTGTCCTATAGACCACCACCTCAGACAGCTGATAAAGGATTTCATTCCAATGTAACTCAGTCACTGCATGACCTTCATTAGGAGGCTAAACCTGTGCAAAAAACTTTAATGACACAAACTTGAATGGCGAGCCGGCATATGTGGGAGGATGACTGTGGTCTGGCAGTGAGAGCAAAATAATGATGAAAATCATTAACTCAAACAGTGTGAATAAATTAAACTGTATTTAAATTCTACAAAGTCTTCATACTGGGCACATATTAGTTGGTTTTGTTTTTAGCAGTTGCCATTCACAGAATCAAGTGGTGTGCATAGAAAGGTGAGGCACAATATAGAAAGGACAGTAAGCCATTGGTAAAGATTTTTACATGGACGATGGTTTCAAATCCTTGCCCTCTGTTGAAGCCTCTACTTGCCACACTTGATCCACTCCAGTTTGCCTATCGGACAAACAGATCGACAGACTGCACTGAATGTGGTCCTCTCCCACCTGACCAGAAAAACACATACGTGCTGATGCTGTTCATCGATTACAGCTCCACTTTCAATACCACAATTCCATCCATGTTGGTTATGAAACTATGCGATCTGCTCATAAGTGCCTCCCTGTGCAACTGGATCCTGAGCTTCATGACAGGCAGACCACAAGTGCTAAGGATTGGCAATGTCACCTATTCTACGCTGACACTCAACACCAGTGTCCCCTAGGGATTTGTGCTCAGCCACCCTTGTTGTATGCCGTGTTCACCCATGACTGTAAACCACACACATTTCCTGTGCTATCGATTCACATTGATCGACGGCGCTGCAGGAGGGAAATACATCCTTTCTGGTCCCAGCCATCCCAGCCACAGATTCTTCACACTCCTGCCATCTACAGATGCATCCAGACCCACACGAGCAGGTTCAGGGACAGTTACTACCCACAAGCTATCAGGCTACTCAACTGCTGAATTACTGATCACTTGACAATAGCAGGTATTTTTAAAAATGCTGGTCACGTTTAGACTTGCCACATACATATGCACTACACTCCCTTGCTCGATAGATATTTAATATTTTACTATGCACCTTACTATTTCATTCTTTCCTTTTTCTCCTATGTTTTTAATGTTGTGTTATTTTATTTTGCAATTCTTGAGTCCAAGAATTTCTGTACTGGTAATTGTGTTCCATTGTTATCCTTGCTAGGGTCGTCCTCAATAGGATCCGTGATCACTTGCTCACCTACCAGCGACCAGAACAGTCTGGTTTTACACCTAAGAAGTCTACCATCGACCACATCCTGGCACTGAGGGTTCTCATAGAGCGCAAACGTGAATATCGGCAGAGTTTCTTGGCAGCCTTTGTCAATTTTCATAAAACATTCAACTGAGTTGATCGAGCTGCCCTGTGGGACATCCTGAGGGCTCGCAGGATCCCCTCGAGGGTGCTGGATATCATGGCTGGCCTGTACACTGGTACTGTGAGTGCTGTGCAGAGTGGAGGCAGGACCTCTATGTTTTTCCCAGTTGATTCTGGGGTTCGTCAGGAGTGTGTTCTGCTCCTACTCTGCTCAATGTTTGTATGGACTGGGTGTTGGGCAAGGTTGTGGGGTCCAGTGGCTGTGTGGCATCTGTTGGTAAAGAAAGATTCACGGATCTTGACTTTGCTGACGATGCTGTGATCTTTACAGAGTCAATGGAGGCTCTGATCAGGGCAGTCGAGAGACTGAGTGAGGAGTCTGAGTGTCTGGGCTTGCGAGTGTCCTGATAAAAACCAGCAGCCAGGCCTTTAATGACCTCTTGAGCACGGCCATCAGCAGTGTGTCTGTCTGCGCAGAGAGTGTTGACCTTGTTGAGAGGTTTACTTACCTTGGCATTGACATTCATGTCTCTGGTGACTCTTCCTATGAAGTCAGTAGACGGATTGGGAGAGCATGGGGGTCATGGGGTCGCTGGAAAGGGGTGTGTGGCGCTCCCGATATCTATGCAAAAGGACGAAGGTCCAAGTCTTTAGAGTCCTGGTGCTTCCTGTCTTGCTATATGGTTGTGAGACATGAGACTTGAGACAAAGACTGGACTCCTTTGGTACTGTGTCTCTCTGGAAAATCCTTGGGTACTGTTGGGTTGACTTTGTGTTGCTCATGGAGTCCCGAATGAGGCACATGACCTGCATTGTGAGGGAGCATCAATTACGGTACTACGGCCATGTGGCGCATTTCCCAGAAGGTGATCTGGCTCATAAGATCCTTATCGTTAGGGACCCGAGTGGCTGGACCAGGCCAAGGGGTCGCCCACGTAACACCTGGGTGCAGCAGATAGAGGGTCATTTCCAGAGGATGGGACTGGACCACGTGTCTGCCTGGGGGGTTGCCAACCAGGATCCCGAGCTGTTTCCATGTGTAGTGGGTGCGGCAACACGCTGTACCAGTGCAGGCTCCCCAACTTGATTTGACTTGTTTTGTGTATATGACAATAAACTTGAAATTTGCTAAAAGAACACAAGACATGCTTGTTTGTTCAAATCTCATGTTGTACAGAACTGCTTCTAACCGTATGCAGGTAATTAAAGCCTTTCCATCCCAAGATTGTGCTCACGACTTGAGGGATTTAGATCCAGGAGCGGACATATTGCCAATACAATGCAGTCCTGGCCTGATTTGGAATTTAAATACTGACACCTTTGCATTTCAAGTCAATCAGGAAGAGAAATCCTTCACTTGTGTGTTTGTCGTGTTTTCTTTTCCATTAATGGATAATTTGATCCTTGAGGTTTCGCTGTTCTAGTGACTATTCAGGGCTAAGTGATACTACAGGAACTGACTACAGAGATAAGTGATTAGGTTTTCCCACTGTCTCTAGAAAAAGAAACTGTGTGGGACAGGTGAAGAAACTCTCTGTGTGCTCTGTCTGACCTCCATGTCCCACGTCCATATTTCTTTACTCCCCTAGAAGAAATACAGATTAGGAAACTCTGTGTATTCTGTGATGCCTCTGTTAATTCAATAGTGGCCGTAGTCTTCATGAAAATCATAAACCTTAAAAGACAATGCAGTGTTGAGTTTGTTATGGGAAAAGCAAAGCTGGCGCCACGTCATGAACTCTCTGTACCAACACAAGAGCTATGAGGTGCAGTGCTAGCAGCAGAAATGGCAGAGCTCATCTCATCAGAAATGGATGTTGAACTTGAGGAGACTGAATTTAACATGGACAGCAAGGTAGCGTTATTAGAGATATTATCATCCATACTTTGAGGATAGAGGTACAGTGCCCTCCATAACATTTTAGACAAAGACACGTTTGTCCTTGATTTATCCCTTTGCTCCACAGTTACAAATTGCAAGTCAAACAATTCAAATGTGATTACAGTGCACATTGCAGACTTTCATTTAACAGGATTTGCACACATTTCGGTCACACCATGAAGACATGACAATACCTTTTAGGACTCCATCATTTTGGGACACAGCAATAGCAGATCTATTAAGGCCATCAGATTTAGTTCTTTGTCGCATATCCCAGTGACTGCTTGAAGTCTGTGATTCATAGACACCACCAGGTGCTGAGGATCTTCTCTGGTGGTGCTGTGCCAAGCCTCTCATGTGGCCATCTCCATCTTCTGTTTATTTTGAGGTGTTTGTCCGCTAAGTTTTCTCTTCAGTTGGATTTGAATCAGGTGACTGACTTGGCCATTGAAGAATTTTCTGTTTTTTAGCTTTGATAAACTTGTGTGTTGCCTTAGCAGTCTGTTTGGCTCATTATCTTGTGAAGGCATTTACTGAAACTTGAGCAGATCAGATGTTTCTCTACACCTCAGAATTCACTGTGCCATTGCTGTCAGCAGTTCTATCATCAATGAAGAGAAGTGTGCCAGGAACTGTGGCAGCCACACATACCCAAGACAAAACACCCCAGCACCATGTTTAATGGATGAGATGGTCTGCTTTGGATCTCAGACAGTTCCTTTTCATTTCCAGACTTTGCTCCAGCTGTCGCTCTGATGCAGGTTCATCGTTGTCTCTTCAAGACCTTTTCCCAGAATTCTGCAGGCTCTTTGAAGTCCTTTTTCCCAGACTGTAATCTGGCCATCTTGTTTTCGTGGCTATCTACTGGTCTGCATCTTGCCGTGTGCCCTCTGTATTTCTGTTCATGAAGTCTTCTGCTGATAGTCGTCTCTGACACTCACATATCTGCCCTCCTGAAGACTCTTTCTGATCTGTCAGACAGGCGTTTGGGGCTTTTTCTTGACCACAGTGAGGATTCTTCTGTTATCAGTACTGGAGCTCTTCCTTGGCCTACCAGTCCCTTTGTCATTACTGAGCTCACCAGTTCTTTTTCTTCATAATTTTTCAGACAGTTGATTTCAGTCATCCTAAGGTTTTACCGACGTCTCTGATGGTTTTATTCTTGTATTTCTGCCTCATAATGGCTTCTTTAACTTTCTTTGCCATAGTTGTTGTCCTCGTATTGAACAATGGCACCTACAGACTCCAAAAGGTGGAAGCAAACCAAAGTATCTTATGAAACCATGAAACACACCTGAGGAATCACAAACACCTGTGACTCCAAGTGTGCCAAACTTTATGCTGACCTGAAAGGGGGGCACCACGTAGAAAAAGTATTGTCATTTCAACATGGTGGGTGTGACTGAAATGTATGCAAATCTCTTAAATTACAGTCTGCAATGTGCACTTTAATCACGTCTGAATTGTTTAGTTGTTGTGTAGCGCTTTCTTTACCCTTTAGCCATAGGATAGCACCCTAAGTTCGTTAACTCTATTTCCCTAAACTGATTTATGAAAGCCCCTTTAACTTTAAATATGTGTTTTTAGAGGATACATTAGATTTCCTTAACTAATACCTACTCCCTAGTAATAAGCTGCCAGCTGTTTCACAATTAGTAACTTGTAACACAATTCACAATACAAATATGTTCCCGAAATATAACAAAATTTATTTACTAAATTGGAAAAATATCTAAAAAAAAAACTATTTATAGTTAAGTCCAATCAAAATTTCCACAAATCATAGATTACAGAAATTAGAAATCTCACACAAATTGCAGTATATTCACACTTCACAACAAATACCTGTAGGTTCAGGCAGTGCACTTAAACCTTACAAATGTACTTTTAACTGTTTGCTTTTACCAACACTTAAAACATCCCAGTGTTAAAAAAAAAAAATAACCAAATCTATAATATGAGCAAACTTAATCACTAAAGACTCACTTTAACTTAACAACTTTTGGGGCCCACAGACACACACACAACACACACACAGAAGCCAGCGGCCACCAAAATAAAATATTAACACAAACCACCCTTGTTGCAGGCCTGGGGTGAACGTGGTGGCCAAAAACGTTAAGGCCCATTCACTCTAACGAGCCAACATAAAAGGTCACAGTACTCACAAATTTGTGGAGTGAATATCAGTGTCCATTGTCCAAACACAGAACTTCCACGCTGTGCAAAAATGATGGAGTTGCCCTGCAAGCAGGCAGGCTGGCACACGGCAAAACGCTGCAAGCGAAATGGAGCTAGTCCATCCAAATGGGGTGAAACTCGTTGTTTTTCCTCCGTGCCCGAGGAGCTGCCAGGCTTTCCTTTGGTCACCTGCAGTGCTATCCAAAGTATCCCGTGCCTCTTCGCAGGCTGACTTCGCTAGTCGCATCTGTCGCTCAACTCACCCCCACTTCTTCCTGTCCTCTCGTCCAATAGGTTCTCGCGTGAACACCACCCGAAGCTCTAAAGCCACCGAAAACCACGTAAAACTCAAACTCTTTTCTTTTTTTTTCTTTTTAAAAAAACAACCAGTAAACATTATTAAGGGGAATATTATATTATATGAGCCTTGGGCTACAGATGTTTTCCCAGAGGCAGTGCACTAAGAACACTCGATCCCTCGATTGATGAGAAAGAAATGTTCAGAGATGGAGGTCATATTAGTGAAGTTAAACTTTCTCTTAAAGAGATGACCCCTCTGTTATTCCCTGGAAGTCTTCGTATTATTTCTTTGTTAGTTCCATTACCACGAGCAGACTGAATATCAAGGACGTCTCTTCACTGAAGGAGCTCTGCGTGTCGCTGGAATACGAATAGTTGGTGCAGAAAGAGTTATAAGCAGCGCCATATTTAATATGTCATTTGACGGGCACTGTTGTATATTTCAAACTCAGAAGATGGCTGCCTTACCTGCAGAACCTCCCTTTGCAAATGTAGGGCTTGATATGTTCAGTCCTTGGACTTCTGCTTCACATCACACTTAAGGAGGTCAAGCAGACCAGTAACAGAGGACAGTCAGATTTACCTGTATGAGTATCAGAATCCATGGACGCTTGGTGTTTCATCAGTGCCTTCAGATGGTTCATCTCTGTTAGTTAACAGCATCCGCTCTGATAGAGGGACTTATGTTATTGGAGCATTCAAAGAATTATAAATTACTTCAGACTTTGACATTGACTGTGTTGAAGGATATTTCTCTGAACATTCCTGGACATCCAACCCTCTGCATTCTTCACACATGGCAGGGGTGTATGAATGCATAATAGGTGTGACCCAGAGGACACTTGACTGCACATTTTTACAAGTACGGACAGTAAGACTCACTCATGCGTCTCTGTAACTTTCATGGCTGAAGTGATGGCTAATATGAATGCTAAACTCTGATAACCCAGAGGACCCACAGCCACTAACTCTGTCCACACTGCTCACCCAAATGGCTGTCATGTTTAAAGCTCCTCCTGGTGACATCAATAGAAAAGACGTGCACAAGGGACACTGGAGACAAGTGCAGTGTTTGGCCAATGGCTTTAGGGACAAATGGAGGAAACAGCACAACTGTACTCTGTAGTCACGTAGTGACTGGTAAACTGGAGGGCCGACATTAAACCTGGAGATGTGGTCCTAGTGTGGAACTGTCAGTCTAAAGACACGATTAGACCCCTGGACTGATAACTAGAGGGGCTCCTAGTGTGGATGGCAGAGTCTGTACAGCTGAGGTTAAAGCTGGCAAGGAAAGTGAAACTCAAACAGGCCAGTATCTGAACTTGTTCTCATTATTTCATCACAGTTATTAACGATAACTTACAAGATGTTTTTTTTTTTGCATACATTAATTATTTTTTATTGTCCTATACTGTTGTGTTTAACACTGAAAATGTGTGAGCCTCGTGATGTCTGTCGTTGTAGAGCCACCATACAGAGGGGCGGTCCCAATGTAAATTAGTGTAACCATGGCAACTACAAGCCTTCTTGAGGCGCCCAAGTTCATCCTGAACGTGATCAGTAAGTTCATATCTGTACAAGTTTACCATTATTTATTACTATTTACAGTTCAGAAGCTGTTAGTGAGCCGTTTGTTATTTGTGTGCTGCTCTTCACTTGTCACTCCGCTGTGTTTGGATTGTTTCACTTGTCTTTGAGTTATGGACTCTTTGTTTCTTCACTTTGTAGTTTCACTCCTGCTCTTTGTTAATAAACTGGAGATTCGTACACCTCGTGTCAAGGTGGTCTGCAGGATGATAAACTGATAAAGGGGGGAGTTCAGCTGCCTGAAGGTCTTTTAAGTCGACCAAACATGGAGGAGGCACTGAACTGCACACAAAGAGCAAACTGACGAGAACATTTTGGTTTTGTGTGTCGACTTAGACCTGCAGGTGGGCTCTCCTCATGACTTCCACTTTAAAAATTCCTAAAACTAAACGTCACACTCTTGGCGTATGAAGACACACCTTGGACTTGCGTCATGGTCGCACAAGTAACAATTCCATTTGTGATTCAGAAGTGTATAAAGCCATTTGTAAATTGTAACATAAATTGTTATGCTGATGTGGTGTTCTGTGTTCTGTGCCACGGTGACAATGCTGGAGCAGACATGACATGACCCCAAAAGAGAACTCAACACGGACTTCGTACTTTTGTGTATTTTGTCCATTCAAAGTACCAAAGATACACTCAGGGAGGATGAAGACAAAGACCACCAAGAACAAAACCTCACATTTGCACCACACTGAACACCTGCTGACCACTCCTTATGGTCCAAGTGGCCCACATGCGGTGACTTCCCTGTCCAGTGCGACTTTGTGGTGTCATCGATTATCTCATCACACTGAAAGACCTCAGCATTTAACCGTTTAAAGATCCGAGGAAGCCAAAGACTCCTGTGACGCTGCTCTATTATAAAGTGACAACAAGAGGAGGCTCCAGTGACATGACTGTCATCATCAACATGTCGTCATTGGGAATGTGACACCACAGATATGACAATGAAAACACAAGACCCTAAAATGTGTGGTCCAATGAGAGGGAGTGTGGCTGTGGGCTTCACTGCATTACAATACGGTTATCCATATTACTAACCGAAGGTTGTAAACCGGATGTACGGTCCACGGGTGCACGGTCATGGACGCAGGACACGGACGCAGGACACATCGAAGCGCACGCGCACTGCGAGAGAGTCAAACCCAGCATCGAAGCGCACGCGCACTGCGTCTCAGCGCCCCAGAGTTCAGTAGGTGGCGCCCAAACAACACAACACAACCTGTAGACTAAACTTCAGGTCACAATACAACCGCCGCCCGAACACGCACACCACCGCATATAAAACCTTCATGTGGAGTCAAGTAATGAATAATGTGCTGCCTGGGAGTAGGTAGCGCCCAAGCAACACAACACAACCTGTAAACTAAACGTTAGGTCACAATACAACCGAGAAAAAGACGAGACAGACTATAAGTAATAAACTTTAACAGGTCCTTTACTAAGAGACACCTCATGACTAGCAGAATCGTATGTCAACGTCGCCGCCATATTGTGAGTGGCACTGCTGTGGAGTGAAGTAATGAATAATGTGCTGCTTGGGATTGTACAAACCGCTGTACGCTCCAAAGCAGATCCCGGGGATTACATTTCATAGGTAAGGCTGAACAATTGTTTTGGTTATATTTGGCCGTTAGGAAATCCCGTTGTTTAATCATTACTTTAGCTAAGCCAGGCTAAGCTAGCAAAGCTATGCATTTAGGTGCTCAAGTGAGCCTCCAAACAACGTGTTGGCTAAACGTATTTAGTCACTATGTGGATTGTTGTTAGCTGTTAACATGTCTCAAACTTGATGATGTTCTTTCTCAAGGAGCACATTTAGGAAACACAGTTTGAAAGTGACAACCATCATTGTATGCTCATGTCTTTAGTTGTGTCTGTCGTCCACAAACTAAGGCTGCACCATAGTGCCACACTGAATACTCTCACATTACAAGATCTGAGTGAGTGAGAGAAGTATGACGGCAGTCCCTAAAATGTTATGTATATGGGAGGAATGGTTAATAATAATAATTGTAATTATTATTATTTAATACTTGCCAGTATTGGTGTATACATGGATATTAATAATTGAATTTAAACGATTCGCCAAAATCTGTTGTATGTGAACGATACTGTTTTATACGTTATTGATATTTCATCAGAATACACGGTTTACACGTCTAACTGTATTAGTTTAGCTGGTACTTTTGCCACTCGCAATAAGGCTCACGTATCGTGTCTACTGGGAGACACAGTGAATGCGGTGTCTATCCATATATGTGTAAGTATTTAGAACGAGTCATGGTTCCAAACGGAAACAGCTTTACTACAAATGTATTTCTTTCATTAAATGAGAACTTTCCCAGGACGCTCCCACCCTCCATAATCTTACATCCCTACATAGATTAGAAGGAACAGAAAGTAATTGCCATTCTTAGATTTGCGATTCTTTAGAGAATCGGGGCTTACTGATAAAATTAGAAGCAAACTTGGATTGTGAACTCGAATTGCACAGAAAATAAAAACAAGATTGATGGATTCAGTTCCATTTCAAAATCAATTCATGATTTGATGATCTTTTGAGGAGTTCTATTTTTGACCGGGACTGAAACAGAATCCAGTTTGGTTTAATTTTAAGGCTGCTGATGCCCTTACATGGACTAGAATTTACTGTATATATATATTAGGGTAAGGGCGGCACCGTGGCGCTGCTGCCTCACAGTTAGGAGACCCGTCTGGGTTCGCTTCCCAGGTCCTCCCTGCGTGGAGTTTGCATGTTCTCCCCGTGTCTGCGTGGGTTTCCTCCCACAGTCCAAAGACATGCAGGTCAGGTGCATTGGTGATCCTAAATTATCCCGTGTGTGTGTGTGCTTTGTGTGTGTGTGCGCCCTGCGGTGGGCTGGCGCCCTGCCCAGGGTTTGTTTCCTGCCTTGTGCCATGTGTTGGCTGGGATTGGCTCTAGCAGACCCCCATTGACCCTGTAGTTATGATATAGCAGGTTGAATAATAGATGGATATTAGGGTAAGAGCCTCTGTGTTTTACAATTTCTGTTTTTCGTCTTTCCTTTCTTTTTCATAATTAGTTTTGTTTTGTCACAGGATTATTTATACGTTTTTTGTGTATCCTTTTATATCAGCAACTGTTTTTTTTCTCTTCTCTATCATGGAATAATAAAATTACCTTTTTTTGAACATCTGCCTCTCTTTTATTACCCCTCAGTCCTGGTCGGTCCCAAATGACTAGCAGGCCATCTGCTTGAGTAGACGACTTGTGACAGTCACACCTGGATTAGGCCACTGTAATGGATGGACAGACATCTCAACCACAACTGATGGCGCTTCACCTGAGCAGGAAGCCCCAAATAAATGGACAGGCATCCCGATCGGACATATACTAAATACTTTCCTTAGCCCGGATAAAGGAAGAGGACAGGGAAGGACTGGCACAGAGGGATATTTAATCCCCCCTAGGCATTAGATGGCGTCCATGACGGCACCCATTTGGGAACCAGCAGGGAATGCTGGGAGTTGTAGTCCGGCAGCACAGCCCTGCTGGTGTCCATGGTTGCCGCAAGGTGATCCTGCAGGGAGATGTTCTCCCTTATCCAGGAGAGTTGGAGCTGAGAGGACAGAAAGCAGCACTCGACTGGAGGAGGACAGAGTGGTGGTGAGAGGAGAGAAGACCTGTGCTTGTGTTTGGTGACTTTGGAGACGTAGTTTGGTAAGAAGCCATCCTTGTGTTTGTGTGATCGTGTTGGGGTTTAGGGCTCACTGGTGTCCTGGTTCCATCACAGTACGTTTTGAGTACAACACAGGATAACCGACATGTGGATGATGTGACCTGAGTAACGTGAGATTTTATTTTCTGTTTATTTAATTTTCACATTGTTTGTTTATCAAAAACTTTTTATCTCCATTCTGCATGAAATCATGTGATTACATTGTTTTTCGCCCATCACTGCAAACTATATGGGATTAGTAAACTATTCAAAAATCCTTTTTGAGTGGAGTATTCATTTAATTTTATCTCAGAAAGGCATGGTGGCACAGTGGTTAGTTTGGCCAGCATAGTTTCCTCACTCTCAGAGTCACTTTGAAGACCACCACACCAGTAGAGCCCACTCAGAACTGGTTCAGTTTCTCCTTCCCCACTGACGTCACTGCCTTTCACTGAGTTTGCTGAAGTCCCTGATCATTTCCATGATTTTGCCCACCTTGAGGTGAAGTGAACTCAGCAGGTCCACTCATCACTCCTCACCATTCAGTAATAGACGTGATGGCGTCAGAATATAACAAGAGGCCTCTGAAGTCGGTGTGTGACAACACAAACACAAATGTGCTCTGGTGCTCTGGTTCTTCAGGTCTTCATCTTCAGTTTAGAGACAGAAGGCTTACAGCAGTGGAGACTGGCAGCAAAGTGACAAGTGACACTGCAATGGCTACTGGGAATTTCATTGATGTGGCACTCAGCAGGACCATCCTGTTTGTTATTGAGATTTGAGCAAATCTGACATGAAAAGGTCCAAGAACTGAAGCTGAGGGGCAGCCACATTCACAAATGGAAGCCAACTTGTCATCTCAGAGCCCTCTGGAAATGTGGACAATAAAAAAGAAAACAGCGGAGAGCCTGAAACACACGAGACGTCTTGTCATCTAAATCAGAGGAGCGAATAAAAAGATCTGACTTGACGTGAGACCACTGGGGGGCTACTTTATGACTGAATTATGAAATAAATCATCATAACTTGTAAGTCACTTTGGACAGAAGTTTCAGTCACATGATGATAAGAGTTATCTTGAATTCTAACAGGGACTCTTCAGTCACCTCAAGGACTCATCTGAGGTGTGTGAGTGAAGTGCACAGCTGTAGTTAAAATCTAAATGTGTTTAAATTAATTAGATTATTTATGAATGAACGCAGTCTCTGAGATTAAGAACTGAAATAAAGAAAATACTTTGAGAAATAGACAGCGTCACAGAAATGAGTGACATTGAAATGACATTAAAATTAATAAATCTGTGCAAATGGCACCCTCGTGTGGATGTGAACAGAATTAACCAAAAAAAAAAAATGAAATAAAGCCATTTTCTGTGTGGATTTTTTCAGGCAGCGTTTTAAACTTAAGGTCACATAAATCTGATTATTTTAATATTGTAGGTGAGCTTTTTGTATTTCCTGTCACACACATCTGTGAAATTGGAATCATTAAAGAATTAATGGTCCACAGGTACACGAGCATGAAGTTCCATGTAACTGGCGTATCTGGGTGGGCTTCCTTAAAGTCACAGTGTCACCTGTCACACTTTGTTCTGATGCTCCTCGTTTTCTTTGTCACCTTATTTGTTACCTTGATGCAATAATTCAACAAACATTAAACAGTTTAATTCATTCATGGAGATCCTGACAGTTTCTTCTTCAATAATTTTCCTCCAGTATTCTCGAGTCTCCTCATCGTATTGCAAACAAGAAAGGAGAAGATGAGCAAACATTCAAGTTCAGGTTTACTGACAAGAGTGCAGATTACAGGAAACTCTGACTTGTCTGTTAGACAAACATGAAACATCACGTTTAGAGTTTCATTAACATGTGAGAAAGTCAAAGATACAAACAGTGAGACCACCGACATGTGTGTGGTGTTGTGTGCAGACGAGAGCAGTGAGTGTGATTAGTGAGAGGAAGAGCATGAAGATCACGCTGATGACACGAGTTTATCTACAAAGTCACTCAGAAAGTCGTCATCAGTGACGTCAACTTTCATACTGCAGGCCAACGTGTATTTGTAGAGGCTTCTGTTCAACAAATGTAACTTTATTATTATTATTATTATTATTATTATTATTATTATTATTATTATTATTATTATTATTATTATTAAGTCCCCAAGTGGCCCAGTGCCTCACAGCTCCTAACATCAATTCCCAGCATGCTCAGTGTCTCTGTTCTCCTGGTGTCACATGACTTTTCTCCCAGTTCTCCCAGTTGCACATCCCCTTGTAACTGGTAACACCAGACAAACACACTTGCAGCTCTGTGCCTGACTCTGTTTGAGTTCATTTATAAATTACAGACAAAGTGACATTTCTGAGTCTCGCATTCGCCTTCACACTCAAATGCACAATAAATAAACTGATTCAGACGAGGACAGGATTAATGAATTTGGGTCTGTATTATCGTAGTATTTCCCTCTACTTACCCTTTACCTGATCTCTCAAGGGTAAATGTTCTCGTCAGGTTCGTTATCGGGTTGGTCTACTGTTATACTTTAAAATAATAATACACACATACGTAGATTCACACACACTCAGACCCTAACCACAACAGTGCCCTACAAATGACTCACACACAGTTGGCTGACTTTTAGCATTTAAAAACCATACAAATGCTTTAAGTATAACACAACTTGTCACTCTCTCAGCACATCAAGAGACTTATTTATTTATCGGCACGGACAACGTATGATGTTTTAAATAGACCTCAGACCTAAATGTTACTTTTGGTCTCCAAGAAAATATTAAAACATACAAAGACTCAGTATCCTTGACTATAGGCCATTTATCAGCCAAGAATACCTTCTTCTTCTCATACTGCCCCCTAACTATTGAGTGGCGCCTCACTCTCAGCCTTAAAACCCCGCAGCACAGAGCTAATGGCAAAAATCTCCAGCTACGCCAGGTGCTCTTAGAAATCTACCTTATTACTTCAATCACTCTAGACATTAAAACAAAGCATAGAATGTTAAAAGCAGCATGGTATTTATTACAAGAATAATAATAATACCACTGGAGCAAAGAATAGAAAATAAGTACTGATAGGAAAGTCTGAATATATATAGTCTTTAGGAAAAGCTTACAAAAAAGTTGAAATGACAAGGATGAATGTCCCAGGGAGGCATTTGATTTAGCAATGGATGTTCATGATGCCTTTCTGACGACCAATGTCGTCTTCGTCTGTTCCTCTTCTTCTTCTCCTCCTCCCTCCTGCTCCTTCTTCTTCTTCCTCCTCCTGTTCTCCTTCCTCTCCCAGACCAAGGCATATTTATTATGAAATATCATGCCTTGGTTACACAACACATGAACCTGATTGGCTGGCTGTCAATGTGATTGATAAATTTTGCTCAAACTCTTTCCCAGATAACAAAGTTCTTTGATATTGCCTGTTTCCCTTTCCCAGGCCATAAATCCCAGATGTCCATCCATAAAGTAATCAATAGCCTGGGGTGTCAGCAGAGCATCCTTTCCCAGGTTGTAAAATAATTGAGCCCCAGAATGTCTTCCTTTCAATGTAGGAAACAGCTGTTTGAAAGTGAGGTGTGACAAAACCTGCTTTGATCTGTCTTATATCATCTGTTATCTTGTCTCGAACAAAATATAATGGAAACCAAAATGTACAGATTTTATACACCATAACAGGGTCCATTTTTAATTATTTTAATTACACTTCATTACACATAATTCTGTATTCTGTTGTCATTTTTAATTGTACTGATTTCTGTGAAGTCGTCCATTTTCTAATTCTGTTTCTTCAGTTCTTTTCATCACGTCTAGCACTCTGTTCATGAATTAAACTTATTGTTGTCATTTCTGTAACACACTCCGACTCCAGCACTGCAGCAGACCACCTGTGTGTGTCACTGAAATGACGCCGAGTTTCAGGACTGTGAGGTGGACCCTCAGAGAAGTTCACGAGAAGCCATTTTATTACAGAGGACACCTCACTGATTATTTTTGTAATTCCTGCCTTTCTTTATTTTCATTTCTGTTTTATTTCATTTCATCACAAACTCATCTCAGTGTTGATGAACTTCTCACAGACTTACAGTGTTGTGTATTTCAGTCCACGTTTAACAATAGAAGTATATAACACTAGATAGGAATTCATGTTTGTCTGACTGGTGGTCTCGTAGTAGCACACTGATTGGTGGTCTGGCCTTCAGCTCTGGTGTCGTAGGTTGGTTCTTATCCGTGTTGCCCCCCCTACATTTGCTCAGCCCCCTGTGACCCTGAATTAGATAAGCGAGTTACAAAATGGACGGTGGTCTCGATATTCAGGGTCTCAGATTTCTTCTGCTCAGCTCACACTCTTCATGTTCTCTCAGTCTTTTAATGTCACAAAGTGGGCACCTCAGGGTCATCAGGACTGACCACCAGCAAGTGACGTCACACAAAGACTGAAGAAAACCAATCCAGTGCTGTGGAGAACACAACCATCTTTGTTGAATTCCTCTTTGAATGTCAAATTAAAGACGCACACTCAGGATTTCTGTTCATTCTCAGACCCTCAGATCAAATTATAAAGATTCACATTTGATTATGGAGCCGACGCTTTGATCCGACGCCATTTAAAAATCCCAAGTGTTCAGTCCTGATGTCTCATTAAACACAGAAATCCTGAAAATGAAAATCAGACGAGCAGCAAACAGCAGGACACCTCAGAGGGCTTTGAGTTCGGTGGTCTGATGTTAAAGAAAGTCTCCATCGGCTTTGTGCTGCTCTGACCGGACACAGAGATGGACAGACGACATTAATACTGAGGGGTCAGTGTGTGCGCAGGGGGCAGATGACCAGAGGGGCCGCGTTTTTACCACCGTCATTAGGTTCAGGACTGAAGTACGGATAGAGGGGCTCAGTGAAGGAGTCTGTGAAGGTGTACAGGTGAGAGCGGGACTGGGCATTGTAAAAGGAGACCTGACCTTCATCATAGTCCAGAAAGACCCCCACTGTCTGGGGCTTCACTCTCAGGGGTAGAATGACAGAACTGTCATGGAGAGCCTTGTACTCGTTCTCATTCCTCAGCCACACAGTCCAGAATCCATCATCTGGGCTCAGTGTAATGTCCCCCTTCCTGTTGACCGACTCTCTGGCGACTCCTAAAGTCCACTTAGTCTTCCCCCCGACCTCCACCTCCCAGTAGTGTCTCCCTGACGTGAATCCTTCTCTGGCCAGGACATTAACACAGCAGTCAAACCTCTTTGGATTGTCCGTCACTCTCTGTCGTGTGTCTGTGTGTCTCACTTCTTTCCCATCTTCAGACACAATGAGATATGGATTTGCAGTCTCAGGGTCAAAAGTGACATCAGCTGAGGAGAAGAAAGAAGAAAAGAGGAAGACGTCATGAAATCAGGGGACTTGAGGAAGACAACAACACAGTTACACTCCTTGAAGGACCTGAACATTAAAAAGACAAAGACGTCAAACAGCTCGTGTTCACTTCTCACGTTTGAGTTTTTATTTCTACAAACCAAAGCCCACCAAGCCCCTCGTGTGTTTCTTTGTGTCACTGCTCGGCCCCCCTGTGACCTCTGACCTCCTCCACTCTGCCTGTCTGCCATTTTATCTTCATTTAACCCTAAAGAGCCTGATCACCACACTGTGACCTCAACAGCACAAGAACGGTGACATTTTAATAAAAGACGAATCACACAACGAGGATTTGTTAAAGACACAAACAAGAAGACCACCAGTGAGGCCTGGCACTCGTTCACAGACTCACCAGCAGCTCTCAGACTTGTCGTCACTAACCTGAGGGTCTCATGTCCCCCCTGGCCTGTTGTCCTCCTGTTCCTGTCATTCCTGTCCACTTTGTGCTGCTCTGCTCTGCTCTGTCGGTCATTCTGTCACTTTTCTCGTCCTTACACTGCGATTGTGGCCTTTTATTTAGCAGACCCCCCATTTTATGTTTCTCAGTTCCTTGTCAGAAGTGACAACGGGGGGCACTGAATTTATGACACTGAATCTAACAACACAAGATGGCCGCCTGTCAGTGATGAGGATGAACTCAAATACACAAGTGTCACAAGTCATCAGTCAGCAGGGACACCATGTGACCGGTCAGTACAGGTGAGGGGGGCTTTAATAAGGAGAGGGGGGCCGAAAGGACATACAAGGTGACAACAAAGGACAGGACAGCAGCACAAAACACAAAGTGGCACTAAAGAGGGGACAGCACTGGACACTGAGGGGTCTGAGAATGGACAGCGGGCCCTGTGAGGACTCAGCAGCACTCAGTTTACTTTAAAAAGTGCAAACGTTGTGAGTGAAAACCTCAAGTGTGTCCTCAGTGTTGTCATCTCACAAATACTTCAACATCGACATGCTGGAAATGTAGCAAATTCATGGTGGGCCTGAGAAAGAGTCTGCACTGAAACACAAGAGGGTCCTAAGTGACAGAAGGGACATCATGGAGTCTTTAAGTAGCAGGATTAGTGACAATGACACGCAGTGCTAATCGGTACGAGACCACCGAACCAAAATGACCTCCTGAGAATAAAGTCTACAAGACAAACGAGCGTCCTTTGTACCGAGGAAGACATCTGAGGAGTTCTGTCTGCATGAGGAGGGTCCGCTCTTTAGTTCTGTCTTTACTGACTTGTCTGATGTTCTTGGAACACAAAATAAAGTAATGTCCGCCTGCCAAGGAGAATCCAACTATTAATGACAGAGGATTATTTAGGGAACTTCATAGGAATAAGATAACTAGCGATATTCAAAGAGACCACCAGGGGGCAGTAGAGGCTGAGGTCTACCTGTTCCTTAACTAGCAGCTCATCTGCCTTTAAACACACAGAACAAGCAGCCATCCATTGTCATAACCTGCTTATCCAGGGCAGAGTCGAGGGGCACAGCAGGCATCAGGGCAAGGCAGGAACAACCCATGGACGGCAAGCCAGTCCATCAGCGGGCAGACACTCAGACACACATCAGGGCTAACTGAGCGTCACCGGACCACCTAACCTGCATGTCTTTGGAGCACACGGAGGAGACCCACACAGTCACAGGCAGAACATGCAAACTCCACACAAGGAGCCCCCAGGATGTGAACCCCAGTGTCCTTACTGGGAGACAGCAGCGCTACCACTGTGTCACCATGTCACCCACACAGAGGGACCTCAGCCATTAACTCAGACCTGGGGGACAGTCACAGAGCTCACAAGGTGCTGCTTCTCATGGTCATGAAGGTGACACGTTTAACATGAAGACACAAAGACTAAGACACAGAAAATGAGAATTTCATCCTAAGGTCACGACTGGCTTATCAACCGTACCTGCTGAGCTGCATATTCTCCTCATTCTGTAAAATAATAAAGAAATAAATAAACTTAATGAGTCCAATAAAGAGTGAGACTTGAAAGACCCCCAGAGACCCCCAGTTCAAATATCGTACCTGCATTCGTGACGCGTTGTGACTTTTCTGCAGAAGAAGAGAGCTGCGTTACTGAGTGAATAATCTGGTGGGTCAACTTAAAACATCATCTCTTCAGTTCTTACTCACAACTTTCATTTACTTTCATTTTCCTCTTCTGACGTCTTAAAATATCTTTACATTTCAAATGTCCTTCATAAAGACCCCTTATAATAGACAGCAGAACAATGGACATGACAATAGCTGGAGTGCCAAGCACAGACTGAAAATGGATTTGCAGAATTAACAGCTTACTGGCCTTTGGCTTTGAATCTGCGTGACGTCTGATGAAGAAGGAACAGAATTATTGATGTGTGTTAGGAGTGGAGGTCCTAGCAGTGAGACTTCTGACCGTGTTCTGGTGACCACCAAAGCATCATACATGACTACAGCTGGTGTGAATTTGTATGACTGAAGTACAATAAGACACATGACAGTTATTGTAACTGTGGTGCCAGCTAGGGGCACATCTCCTGTTGGCATTTCTGGGCACCAACTTCATACAACCTGCTAACTCGTCACAAACTGGATGGTCAGTTGATATCAGGTGGTCCCGTTTAGACCGACTGTTAACACTTTTGGTTTTGTCTCCAGTCAGCCCTCGGCCTGCTTGTGGTTCTTTGGTGCTCCCCATGCTTTTCATGTTCTCCCTGATTTTCTTTATTGTGTTTTGTCTTTACTCTTCTGTCATTGTGTTCTGTTTATTTATTAGCTGGACAGACCCTCTTCTTTACTAGGGTGTCTCCTAATTTCAAATATGACCAAATTTTGGCTTTGCCAGCCATCTACTATATTGTCAGCTTAAATGGTTTCTCAATGCCAACCGTCTGAGTATCAGTGACCACATAAGAAAGTGACCAGAAACAAACTGCGCTGTGAACTGAGAAACCAGAGTGACAACAGAGGACTGAACTTCTATCAGGTGACATGTGCTGTCCACTTCACTGGGTCCAGTTCTGTCTTAGGGGTTTACATCCAAATGTTTAATAATCAGACTGACTGGAAGAGACAAAGCTTTGGAATTAAAAACAACAGCAGACAAAAGATAAGGAGGACTCTTGTGTTGTGTCCAGTACTACTGAGGTAGGGTCTGAGCCCCAGGACCCTCAAATATATTTAATCTGATAGATGGACCAAAGATAAGGACAGCAGGACAAAAAAATCAAAGAGGAAGAAGATGAGAAGAAAACATAAGGCACCTTTTTGAGCGGGTATAAATAAGACATGAGAGGATGGCACAGTGGGCACCTCCGGATGAGAGGAGGGCAGTGTGTGTGTTGACAGGAGTGTATTTACTATTAAACACTGATCCTGTCACAGATAAAGAATAAAAGTCAATAAATATTCACAATAATATTAGGGGGAGGATCCCAAGACTCCATGCTCTTCCTGACCAACACCCTCTAGGTTGGAGATGTCATTTCTAAGACCAAACCTTTCATGGTGTAATCCTTGATTTGTCTTTCTTTATAGACTCACTCCATTCACAGCTTTCAAAGTTTTTAATTTAAATTTTAACTCAACAGGATTAAATGTTTTTCTTACCAATTTCCTTGTGCAGAAACCAAATAGGAAGGAATCCAACTGGAGTGAAAGAGAAGAAGAAAGGAAACATTTGAGAGAAAATGTGGGACTGATGACAGCAATCTCTCCATGTGTGTCTCGTCCCGCCATCAGACACAGGCCATGGTGTGAAATTACAGTTAATTATTTCTTCTTCTCAGTTGGTCAAGAGATGTTCTCACAAGTGAAGACTTTCCTGTTGACAGACTACATACATTTGCGTACTGTGCATGAAGACCACACCATAGTCATACAACTGAAAATGGTGGCACAGTAGTTAGCACATCTGCCTGGCCAAGCCATTGTATGTTGAGTTTGGATGTTCCTTCTGTGTCTGCATCTTGTATTCTGTGTGATTTTACTCCACTTTTCATTTCAAAGACAAGACTGCCAAATCAACACTAAATAAGTTAATTGTGATAGAAGGTGTGTGTGTGTGTGAGGCCAATCATGGACTGGCACCCCACACAGCCTGCTCTCTACTATTGTAAAACCAGACTCAGAAAACAGATGGATTGATGAATGAAGATCTGTTTTTGATTTCATAATCTTATGGACTCCTCTGCTACAGTGCATAGGTTGATCTGACTTCCTTGACGGCTCAAGCAGATTTATTCTGTTATCCTTGTAACTACAATCCTGAGTAGTTTAACTGCTAGGCATTCAAACCCCCTGTGATACCACCCACCATTACAGCACACAGATGAGAGGTGGCTCCAGTAGAAGCTAAGCTAATGGGACCAGTCCTAGAGCCAAACTCTCTCATGTTGAGAGTCCTGTGTGAAATTACAACTACACCACCCTGAACGGTGGCTTTGTGTTGATGGTGAAGTTTAATGGAGGACAACACCTTCTGCTTATGTGACACATAGAGCACACATGGCAAGCAGTGCTGTCAGCCCACAAAACTCAAACTCCAGGTTAGTTCCTGGTAAAGATGTCTCCTGTGGGTGGTCTTCCCCTGTTCAAATGTGTCACCCATGTGCACCTGTATATATTTAGTCATTGCTGTGAACAGTAAACTGGGTGGTCTAAACCCCAACACTGTGACAGGTCTCATCATTCAGTACCCACACGATAACTGGAATCAAACATCTGCGTTAGAGAAGAAAAAGGTTTAGAATTTCACTCACCTATTGAGTCAAATCTGGTGTTTGTTTCTGAGAAAAGACAAAAAAGGAAAATAACATAAACATGACTTGTATTCTGAATGACTTTACTGAGCAGTCAGTCTGTTCTGATGTTGGTGTGAGATCTTCTGACCTCACCTCTCATTCTTCTCCATTGAATGACCAGCAGGGGAGTCACCGCTAAGCAAAGAACCAACAAGACGAAGAAAGCCACCAACCAGCCAGAGACGCCTGGAGAGAAACCTGCAAGATGAGGGGAAGACGTGTGAGTCTGTGAGACAGGAATGAGGTTCAGGTGAGGAAAACACAGAAGAATCCACCAAGTGGGACTCCTTCAGGCTAAGGGGAGCATTATGAGACCCTGCATTTACACCATAGATGATGTGCTCCTGTAGCTGGAGCCTGGGACCAAACACACCTTCACACCCAAGTCATCAGCGTGTCCATCAGTCCACACTCTCTGTTATAAATGATATGAGCACAAAATCACAGATTTCCTGTTCAGTAATTCATCTTCATCAATGTCCACTCAATGTCCCTTTCTTCCTGTTTTGTCTGTTAAGTCTTTTAATAAAAACTTTACATTTTATTTCATTTCTTAAAATCGTGAGGCACAGATTTAGGGGTCTACTCCTAGACTGAGTCCCCAGTATATTTTTATTTTAGTCAGATATCAGATGACTTTGATTTTAAGTCGCACTTCTTGCCCATTGTAGCTGACATGTATGTGTGTGTTGCTGTTTTTTCTGTTTCTGATCATTCCATCTCATATTCATATTTCACTTTCATCTCTTCTTTATGTTGCAGATTATCTGACACGAGTTTAGTCAGTCAACTGCATTTTAAAACACACATTTAGGAGGAAACTCAAACCAAATACACACATGTTAGGGAAACTGGAAAATTCAAACTGGACCTGTGTGTGGCTTTAACTGGGCCTTGTGACCTGTGCTGCTGGGCCAGGCTGCACCCCCCACAATCCAGAACCAGACTAAACAGGTTTCAGAATGTTATATGTTCATGTGTTTAAGAACTAGAAAGTGAAGTGACTCACTCAGGGTGACACAGAGAGTCAGGGCTCAGGACTGAGACTTACAGCCAGGCAGCCATAGCCAGTGTGGGGTCAACTCCAGTCTATGAGCGCCACTCTTTACTGGTGTGAGACACACCTTTATATTGTAACTGATCTTCTGACCACTCCTGATATGTCAAGCCACATCTCAGGGGTCTGCACCTTTTATTTGCTATACTTGTTTTAAAATGATAGATTTCATATACAGTAAGTAACACATTTCAATTAGTGTGTCATTTCAACAGTAAAGAAAAATGACATCCTGGTTGTTTATTGTTTGCTCTTCACCTGGAACATTTGAAATTATCACAAGCAAAATGTGCTTTGCTACGAATGTTTTCCTTTTTTTGAAAGTATTTTCCCAATTCAGTGGTTCAACTTTTGCATGATATTCTCTCAATGGCAGCCTAAACTTTAGAGGCTGATTACCAAATATGCATTTCAGTGCAACATTCAGTATAAAAGTGGTGCATTAATGACTGGGCTGGAAAACAGTGAAGGCATTTTTTATCCCATAATAATCTCAATATTTTAAAATGTTTGAGCAAATGGCAGTGATGATAACTTCACACCATCTGATCCCTCACTGTAGATGTTGAGTCCGGAGTGCCAGTCTGGCTTTGGTGCTTTACTTCTCATCAGACAGCTGAAAACGTTGTACTCCTCCTTCACCGGGAGGACGCTGCTCACTCTCAGAAGACCCTCGGAGTCCCGCTCTAACTTTTTGTGGACTGTGACGTCACGTCTGCCCCATTCATGTCCCTCCAGGTGAGTTCTGGTTGGGGGTTCCACTTCTCAGCGCTGCACTCCAGTCGGGTCTTCTGGCCTTCAGTGGAGCTCATAGAAATGGAGGGCTGAGCCCCTAAAACTAATGAAACACAAAAGAGTGGAAGATCAGTGAAGAGAAGAATGAACATTTTAACCAGAGGTGTAACTTGAATTGATGGGCCTTAATACAAAAAATTAATTAGACCCCACCATGTGAAATTAAATTAAATCTACAAATAGAATGTACACCATTAATAAGATATGACTAATGATTAATGATTATGATTGATGATATGATTAATGAGATATAAACCTCATACAAGGTTAACATTCATAGTTAAGAAGTTATGAGTACGACCGCACCATTAACCTGTTATTATGATGCTGAGCAGGCAGGCATGTTCAGTGTTCTCCCCAGCAGTGTGGGATGAAGGACTAACTGGACTTACTGGAGCTGAAAGTATTATTTAGTCATTAAGTAATGAAAACCTCTTAATACTCAAAGTGATCACCAAGCTTAATGTTTGATATTTTAATTCTTGTCTTCTTCTTAAAAGCCCAAGTGTCTGCAGCCTTTTCATGATCAAATCTCATGGACCTTCCAAAGAAGTCAGCACCAGATTATTTAGTGTCTTTTGACTCCCCAGGTAGGAATGTATTCTTTTTTTGGCCCATTCAGCTGTGCTCACAGGTATGACCAGTCCTACAGCACCTAATTCTACTAAATTTAGAAAAGACTCCTTCAGCTCAGAGGTTGCTACTAATTTTAACAATTTTTGACGTATGTTTTTGTTCAAATGTCCTTTAATAATTTTTGATGCAAACACCTATTCTTCTTTAAAGTTTGTGGAACGAGCCCTGGACACAGACAGGCAGACATGTTCTGTTGCACCACCACACATTTATTTACGCTATTCCTATTATTTACAATGTCCAAAAGTGCTCCACAAACCCCAATCCTCCCCAAAGTCCAGGCCAACCACAGTGCCTCCTCTTTGGACCGCCTCCTTCTCTCTCTCTTTGACCTCATCCTGCTTCCACCCGACTCCAGCCTCGAATGAAGGGAGGCGGCCCCTTTTATCTCTACCCGGATGTGCTCCAGGTGTGCACTGGCAATCTTCCACCCGACACGCCCCAGTGTGGGTGCTGGCTGTCTCCCCAGAAGCACTCCGGGTGTTCCCTCTCTTCTTCCCCCCCCAGCACTTCCTTGTGTGGCGGAAGTGCTGAGGTCCAGGGTCCATCAGGCATGGGGATGCCCCCTGGCGGTGACCATGGGCCCCTACAGGGTTGAGCTTCCAAGCCCTGTACTCGTGGCCCCCAATACAACCAGGGCAGTCGCCCCCTCATGGTCTGGAGGAGGCATGAGCCCTCCTCCTGTCTCCCCGGACGTCCTGGCCGGGTAGGAGCCCCAGCCGGGTGCCACAAGTTATAGATTAAGACTGCAGCACTACCATTTTTAGAATAATAATTAAAATGTCAACAACCTCTCTCTTATCATTACTTTCAGCATTAAGAAGTCTTCAAAAGGAGAAAATGATTGGCATATCAGCAAATCCGGCATCATTTGAACTCTCCTAGGCTGTCTCATAGTTGGGGTGGTGGCCACTATTTTTAAAAGTTTGTTCTTGTGTCAGAGGGGTCCTTTTAGCACTTTTGAAAGTGCGTAATTCTTCTCCTTTGTTGTATGCTGTGGTTTATAGGCCCTCAGTGATTGATGATATGTTCATTTCTGAATTCTCTGATCTTTTGGCTAATATTACGCTTTGCAATGACAAAGTACTTATTTTAATATCCATGTTTGTTGTCACTCTAGACCATTGGTTAAAGACTTTTTATTACTATTGGACTGGTTTGATTTTATTCAGCATATTAATACTGTAACTCATTCTCTTGCTCACACTCTTGATGTCGTTCTTACACAAGGTATCACAGTTAATAACATTGAGATATGCAATGTTCGTATTTCTGATCGTTTTTCTCTCATGATGGATGTGAATATTATTGTTAATGATATTATGACAATCTGTGTCTCATGCTATTGTCATATTTGAAATTCTTCTATTATTTCTGATTTTAAAAGTAGGTTTACCATTTTGGGTTCACAAGGCCAGTGTGAAAGTGTTGACAAATCTGTTTTACTTTTTAATTCATCTTGTAAAATGGTTTTACAATCAATTGCCCCCTCAAAATCCTCTACCAAAAGGGAAGACCTCCCCACTGTTTTAATGACACCACACCAATAGTATTGCAGAACAACAATGGAAGAAAGGCAGACTGACTGCATATGTGCAGATTTTTAGGATTTCTGTGTCACCCGCTACACTCGGGTCCCAATCCTGGTGTTTCGTTGTGTGGGGGGTGCGGCGATGTGCTATCAGCCTATGCTCCCAACCTCTCTCCCTCTGTCTAACTTTCAGGAGGCAGTTAAATATGACTACTTCTCCAGTTTGCTATCATTTAAGGCAATTAATGCAGCTATTCACCCCTGTTCTGGGACGGGTTTAAATAGCACTCCGTATTCATGTGAGCAGTTTCTTTCATTTTTAGTCAGCAAAATCAATACTATCTGCACTGGCATCATCGCCATGATATTGTTTTGGACTCCTTTGATATTGTCACACTTTCATAGTTATAAAGTATTATTGACGAATGCAGACCTACTGTAGTTTTTGCCCAGCTGATGTTGTTCCACCATTTGATGTCCTTGGTCCAGTATTGTTGATATTATAAATCGTTCTATTAGTGAATGGGTTGTGCCCTCATTTTTTAAACATAAGGTGGTGCAACTCTGTCTTAAAAAGGCTGAGTTAGAGCATGGAGTGTTAGCTAATTGTCATCTGATTTCTCAATTGTCATTTTTAGCTAAAATATCAGAAAGAATTATTTATGAACAATTGGAATATCAGTCAGTCAGTCATTCCCCAACCCTCTATATCCTAACTACAGGACCACCGGGGTCTGCTGGAGCCAATCCCAGCCAACACAGGGCACAAGGCAGGAAACAAACCCCGGGCAGGCACCAACCCACCACAGGGCACACACACACACCCACACACCAAGCACACACTAGGGACAATTTAGGATGGCCAATGCACCTAAGCTGTATGTCTTTAGACTGTGGGAGGAAACCCATGCAGACACGGGAAGAACATGCAAACTTCACGCAGGGAGGTCCCAGGAAGCAAACCCAGGTCTCCTAACTATGGGGCAGCAGCGCTACCCACTGCTCCACCATGCCGCCCTATTGGAAGATCATCTTAAGTTTAATAATTTATCTGAGATCTACCAATCTGGTTCAATCTATCAATCATGAGATCTGAGTGTTGCGGCTTGAGCATCTGGTGGGACTTTAAGGGTCTGCTCTTAACTGGTTCAGGTCATATCTTACTGATAGACATTATTAGTGATTCTCATTTCCTTTTTTTCGTCTACTACTCCTGTTAAATGTGGTGTTCCTCAGGGATCCATTTTGGGTCATATTTTATTTTCTATATATCTTCATCCTATAGGAGCTATTTTTTTCAGAAGTTTAATGTTATTTTTCATTGTTATCCTGATGACACACAGGTTTGTATTCCTGTGTGCAATTCTTCAATGAATCAGTTGCATAACTGTCTTACAGAACTAAGACCATGGATTGCTGACAATTTTCTTGAGCTTAATCATAATAAAATGGAATTGCTGTTAGTTGGTCCTGCAGCCAAAGTTCAAGTTGAATTTGAACTTCTTGGCACTTTTGCAGACTTCTCTAAACCTCAAGTTTGGAATCTTGGGTTTATTTTTGATAGTAACCTCTCTTTTCAGAAACAGATTAACTCTGCAGAGAAGAGTTGCTTTCTCCAGCTTTGTCTTTTAGCTAAGGTTAAGTCTTTTCTATGTCCCAGGGGTCTAAAGAAAATTAATCATGCTTTAATCTTTTCTCTGCTTCATTACTACAGCTCCTTGTATTCTGGGATTAGCAAATCTCTGATATTTAGGTTGTAGTTGGTTCAGAACGCTGCTGCTCATTTTTTGGTTGGGACAAGAAAGTTTGCCTTTGTATCTCCAATTTTAGCCTCTTTATACAGGCTGCCTATTAATTTCAGAAATGATTTTAAAACTTTGCTGTTGGTTTTTCACTCCAAGGGTATGTTCCTGCCTATTTATCTGAATTTTGTGATATACACCAGCCATCCAGAGAGCGTAGATCTACTGCTCAGTTGTCTCTTGTTGTCCCTCATACTATTTTGTAGCTGCTGTGCCACGTTTGTGGAATTCTTTACCTCATTACATTAAGGAGTGACCTTTAATTGAACTGTTTAAAATGAGACTGAAGACTTGTTTTTATTCTTTATCTTTTTGTGATCTTCATTGCTACTGGTATTCCTGCCTTCTTAGTCAGTGGTTTGTTTCACTTTATTGTTGGTTGTATTATGTTTTATATTTTCTGTTTTATTGCAAGTGTTATCTTTCACTTTACATGTTCTATGTAAAGCACTTTGGCTATGGCATTGCTGATGTTGTATTAAATATGCTTTATAAATACTATAAATTGACATTCACATCATGGTGGTTAATCACCATGCTTAATTATCATAATAAATTGTAATCTTGCATATATGAACATTAGCATGTGAACAATCAGTATGAAGGTCTGACTGCTCATCTGCACGAAGTTGATGGAGATTTTGAAAATGTGTGCCGGGTTGTCCTACAATTCCACGATGGATACTTTTGTGGCTTGTAAGATTGCCTTTATTTTTATCAAGGTAACATCTCTTCCATGTTCTATTCAAATTAGACAATAAAGTCAGAACATCTGAAATCATCATTAGGGGAGCAACAAAAGTGTTCCTCATGTGTTAATACTTCAATTTAAACCTCAGCTATGATACTGTTTTGTTTGTACCTTCTGTTTTAAATGCATTCTCTTAGAGACTGTACTGTAGCATAAAGAGATAACCACCTTGTGTCACTAGCTATTTTAACTTTAATCTGAGAAATGTTCGATATATTTTAAATCAAAGTAAAACAAGCCAACCTGATGAATAAAGAAAAATAACAGAATCATACAATGTCACTAAATAAGGCACTTTAGCAGCTTCTTGGGCACTAGCAGGAGTCCCTCAGTGGTTTACACATTGAGCGTTGTCCATCAGTCCGTCTGTTCTGTCTTGCAGCAGTTCTGCACCTCCCCTCACAGACCCAAAGCCAAGAAGATTACAAGTTTTTGAACAGGGACTGCCAAGGGTCTCAAGGATTGTATCAGTAATTAGCTGATTACCTGATGGCTTCGCTCACTGAGTGCAAGGGAAAAAAATAAAATGTAGTCTATAAGTTATTAAACAGTAAAACATTAACATTTTAAGAAGTAAAGACACATTGAGCACTACTGGAGTGGTTTGGGGTAAACTACATTTTAAAGGCGCTATAACACAACAGGTAAGTAGTACTAACAGCAGCTAAAATGTATCTGGATCATCTCTCGGTAGTAGATTCTTTGTGAAAGGCGCTACACTATGGCTGTTTTATAGAAATGACATTTTCTATGTGAACGTCCAAATTTTTGCCTGTGGTAATGTGCCTTACTAGTATTATCAGCAATTAAGGAAAATTAGTTTTGTGTCCTCTGCAGTGTTAAGAGAGAAAGGCTTTGGTTTGGGATAAAAGGAAAAAAGGTAAAAAGAAAGGAAATTTGCCTTTTTCTTTTATATAGTGTAGAGAGACATCTTCGCTGACGATATGAGCGCCTTTTGGGGAGCATCGCAGCGGGTCGTGTAGACTGGAGAGATGGCCCTGTCATTAACTGGCCGGGATGGCACTGTCGGTCCTACACTCCTGTGCGTGCCTCCCATGACCTCATAACCCTATACATGCAAAACAAAATGCGAAGCGCCTTAATATTAGTTTGCCACAGTCTAGAAAAGGGATCCCATGTTTGCAGTTGTCTGGGCTGTAGCTCAGGGGAAGGAGGAAAAAAATTAAAAGTGCTTACTTTTACTTAAGGCAGAAGCACAGTCAGCATCTCAAAGGATTAGGGTTATAGGCACGTGATGACGTGGAACAGGTTAATTGGTCGGCGCGAGGGCGCCAAATACAAAAAGGAATTACAGCGCCTGACAACCTTGCACTATGTACCTGTGATTTAAGAGAAAAATAATTCTGATAAATGTGGATGCTGCCCTTCTGTGCTTAACGGGCAGAAGGTCCAAACAATTCCCAAGTCCAGTACTTAACATGAAGAGGTCTGTACATCTTCTTAGATGTGAGCTCTCCATCTTCTTAAAATAATTGATTACAAAAGTAAAGTTGAATGTCGCAGGGTTTTAGTGACCCAAACTCACCTTAAGGGACAGTAGGTAGTCGTTCAGGGCAATTTACAAACAGAGCCCTGCTTCAATGGTGCCAATTACACTCATTCGCAAAGATTTCCACTCTCCCAGGAGCCGACGGGGCACTTGAAGTGTCACAAACAGTGCGAGAAGAGAGAACCCTGCCCGAAACTGCGAAGCTCTCGACCCGGCAGAGCAGCCCGACATTCCGTGCCTCCCAGCATCCACTTTGTTCTCAACGTAATTTCCATGTCGCGTGGTCATACATCATTTCCGTTTCAAACGCAAAAAGAATTTTATATATATATATAGATGCCAGCTTTGCCATCAGTCATATTGCAGCTTGTTACAAATCTAATCCTAGTTGACTAACATATTTATTGTATAAATTCAGTTTTAAAACCACCATGTTTCTAGTTTAATCACACAGAACAATAAAATAGTCATTGGAACTTACAATTTTAATATTACAGACCTAATTTCTGATGATAATTTCTTACATTATTCTTTCTGATGTACAATGTACATTTTTACCAATGTTAAGATATTTTAAGTTTAACAAAGTAAATCCTTGCAATGCTCATGTAATTTTTCAAATATGTTTTATGAGAGATACCAGGTGGGAATCGGCTTCCTGGACAGAATAGAATTTGGATGTTTACCCGGCAGAGATGCACATAACATGGATGGATCAGGGAAGATATTCTATGCAGAGCAGTTTCTTCACCAAAACATTAGAGGGCAATCTCCCTGACTTTGGTTTCCCATGTGGACACTCACAGGGCATGATGGATATTGTAGTCCCATGGAGCAGCCCTGTCAGGCTCCATGGGAACCTCCAAGGGGAGCGGACACAAGCCCTACTTTTCAGGACTTTCAATTGACCCGGAAGTACTTCCTTTGGGCTGTGCCCTGGCACCAGAAGCACTCCAAGGTCCAAGATAAAGGAGGAAGCTCAACCCCCAGCCAGGGAGAGTCAGAGTTGGGAAAGTCGGAGTCGGCAGAGAGGAAGGACAACAATCACCTGGAAGGAGTCAGAGAAATGTTTATTTGTGCGTTAGCAGTGTCATATTGGAGTCTTGCCCAGACTCCAAGACCAGGCTGTTTCTAATGAGTTTGCACACAGTGTGTGTGAAGAACTTGCGGATTTAGCTGTGACTGCCGATCCTAATGTGATGTGGGAGACCTTCCATGACAAGACCCTGAAGGTTGCTGAGGGTTGTGTTGGAGTTACCGGTGTTCCCAGCAGAAGGTGTTTCATCTCGCAGGGCACCCTGGATATCATCAAGAGGAGTCGCAGCACATGGCTCGATGGCAACTTTGGTCTGTACCGGGAACTGAGAAGAACGGCTACGAGGGCTCTGAGGGCAGATAAAGAGGCATTTGTTAGAGGAATCTATGAGAAAGTGACACACCATCTGTGGTCTAGTGACCCACATCCTGCTTACAGAGGAATCAAAGCATTACGCACATCTGAATCTGTTCCTTGGAGAGTCGCAGTCAGGGCAGCTGATGGAACGGTCCTTACGGATGACACTGCAGTTGTGACCCACTGGGCTGTCTACTATGAGCAGTTGTTCAAAGCCGATCCTTCGGCTACGACATTGGATATCTCTGGGTTGGTGGTTCTTGAGGCTGATCCTCCAATTATCTGTGAATCCCCCAGTCTCACTGAGATTGCACAGGCGGTGAACCAGCTGAGGGGGGGGAAGGCTGCAGGGATCTGTAGTATCTGGGGGTGAACTTCTCCAGGCTGGTGGTAAGGCTGTCCTCTTGGCATTGCAAGCAATCTTTGCTTCCATTTGGGAGACTGGCATCATGCCAACTGACTGGAAAATGGGACTTGTCGTTCCTATCTGGAAAGGGAAGGGTGATCACCTGGATTACAGCAACTACAGGGGGGTAACACTGCTCTCGGTGCCGGGTAAGGTCCTTGCTAGGGTCGTCCTCAATAGGATCCGTGATCACTTGCTCACCTACCAGTGACTGGAACAGTCTGGTTTTACACCTAAGAAGTCTACCATCGACCGCATCCTGGCACTGAGGGTTCTCATGGAGCGCAAACACAAATATTGCCAGAGTTTCTTTGCAGCCTTTGTCGATTTTCGTGAAGCATTCTACTCAGTTGATTGAGCTGCCCTGTGGAACATCCTGAGGGTTCGTAGGATCCCCTCGAGGTTGCTGGATATCATGGCTGGCCTGTACACTGGTACTGTGAGTGCTGTGCAGAGTGGAGGCAGGACCTCTGCGTTTTTCCCAGTTGATTCTGTGGTTCGTCAGGGGTATGTTCTTGTTCCTACTGTGTTCAATGCTTGTTTGGACTGGGTGTTGGGCAAGGTCGTGGAGTCCAGCGGCTGTGGGGCATCTGTTGGTGAAGAAAGATTCACGGATCTTGACTTTGCTGACGATGCTGTGATCTTCGTGGAGTCAATTGAAGCTCTGATTGGGGCGCTCAAGAAACTGAGTGAGGAGACTGAGTGTCTGGGCTTGCGAGTGTCCTGATAAAAACCAAAGAGCCAGGCCTTTAATGACCTCTTGGGCACGGCCATCAGCAGTGTGTCTGTCTGCACAGAGAGTGTCGACCTTGTTGAGAGGTTTACTTACCTTGGCAGTGACATTCATGTCTCTGGTGACTCTTCCTATGAAGTCAGTAGACGGATTGGGAGAGCATGGGGGGTCATGAGGTCGCAGGAAAGGGGTGTGTGGCCCCCCCGATATCTATGCAAAAGGATGAAGGTCCAAGTCTTTAGAGTCCTGGTGCTTCCTGTATTGCTATATGGTTGTGAGACATGGACGCTATCCAGTGACCTGAGACGAAGACTGGACTCCTTTGGTACTGTGTCTCTCCGGAAAATCCTTGGGTACCATTGGTTTGACTTTGTGTTGCTCATGGAGTCCCGAATGAGGCACATGACCTGCATTGTGAGGGAGCGTCAGTTACAGCACTACGGCCATGTGGCGCGTTTAGCCGAGGGTGATCCGGCTCGTAAGATCCTCATTGTTGGGGACCCAAGTGTCTGGACCAGGCCAAGGGGTCGCCCACTTAACACCTGGCTGCAGCAGATAGAGGGTCATTACGGAGGGTGGGACTGGACCACGTGTCTGCCTGGGGGGTTGCCAACCGGGATCCCGAATTGTTTCATTGTGTAGTGGGTGCAGCAATGAACTGTACCAGTGCAGGCTCCCTAACTTGACTTGACTTGAGTGTCATATTGGGCTATATGGAAGGAAGGAGTTATTGGGGGTATTTTGTTAAAAAAAAACTGTTTTTTACATGGGACTGTCTTGTGTGGTTTTGTCTGGGGTGTTTGGGGGTCAGTGGGACCCCCTATTGATCCAGGTTGCATGTGGCAACTCATTTTTTCTAACCAATGCATACAGTGCAGCTGATCTTAAAGCTCCCACTGAAACATCTCTTTATATGTTAATTGGAACTTCTTGGATGTCTTCTCCGATGTTCTAGGATGTGTTTCTTTTTTATCACTGCACAACTAACAATGTGCATTTTACTTTGTCCAGGATCTGCCACGTTTTGAGCATGACCCAGTCAATCAAGTCACTTCCTTGTTTGTGAGTCGTCCCTTTGAGAATTTCATACACACGCACATTATTCTGTTATCATTCATCACTAGCCAAACAAATTTTTAAAAACTTTCACTGTTGATAAGTGATAAACGGTGTTTAGAGTAATGTTTTCTTTTGAAAGAGACTGTGCAGAAGATGATACATGAGATGGACCAGTCTACATAGTGTCTGTCGGAAATTAACATTTCCATCACAAATTTGGTAACTCATCACAATGATGAGATATTTAATCTATATATATGCAAGATAAGCCAAAAAGAAGTACCACATTTCAAACATTTATTATACAAAAACACTACAAGATAAAATAAATTTCATTATGACACAAGAAAGGGTATACAAAATACATTGTTTTCACTGTGTTTAAAAATGATGTCTTCAAGGTTCAAGATTTCTGAACACCGCATTACTCATTCGGCCATTTCAAGGGGAAAAGCGCCGATTTTGTGGCAAATATTAACCATGAGAGTTTCAAGGTTTTGAGGTCAGTGTGTGTATACCTTCGACTTAAGATATCCCCACAAGAAGAAATTGCACGGACCGAGATCAGGCAAACGTGAAGGCCACCCGACATTGCCACAATGTCCTGGCAATGGGTCTGGGCTGAGGGTGTGGGGGGGGGGAATTGCGTGTCACACACGTGCGATTAGGAGGAAGCTGAATGTACCAAGTGGAGGTAATTACCCGCCAGGCCAGGGGGTGGCAGGGTGCACAAAACCTAATTCTGTTGTCTCTGCTGGACAAATATGGGAAACCCTATCTGATTTAACATCAACAACGTCACTACCCGTCCCAGTGCCAAGGCTGACATCACTTCTGGTTCTGGTGCCAAGGCTGACATCAGTTCTGGTTCCAGCACCAAGAACAATGCCACTTCCAGTTCTGGCCTCAGATGACATCACTTCCGGTTTTGGCTTTTAAAACCGCCATTTCACAACTGAAGTCAGTTCAGTTTGGAACTCAAAGAGAGCACATCATTGCTTATTTCAATAACCTTTTGCAGCCAGGGACAATATACAGGTGGCTGCCCCAAACCTTTTCAGTATGTTGAGACTGATTCTTTTATATTATATATATTTATATATTATATAAAGAGAGAGAGAGAGAGAGAGAGAGAGAGAGAGAGAGAGAGAGAGAGAGATAAAGGTCGTGTCCTCTGTCATGAGATTACTCTTGAACCACTGTGGCTACAACTTTTATCCTGGTTTTAATCAAAGGTTTATGATGTGATACACTCAGGTGAAACAATACATTTGGGTAACAGACACCTCCTTGAAGTTTTTGGGATTAATGTCTTTCTAATGGCAAACTGCTTGAGAAGGTGCCCTAGCAGAAAGTAAAACAGCAGCAGAAACATCTGCTGAGCATGAAGTGCATTGCTGAGGCTGCTCGTAGGAAGAAGAAGTAAAAAAAGAACAGCAGTACCATCTTCTGAGCATCACATACATTATAAATAATGAACTTGCAAACCCTGTGCTCCTGTCCTACCAACAAAATCATTGTCATGATCAGAAAAAAACAGTGCAACACACCATGATGGACCAAAAATGATCTTCAGTGATGACATCCCCTGAGCGTCAAGCCAAACACAGAAGGCACGTCAGTGATGAAGAACAATGAGAAGTAACCCTGAACACCGAGAGCTGTTGAGCAGCTGGCTCATATTAAGGTTCATCAACAAGCCACATACACTCCACAATGCAGAATTCAAAAATGACAGTGACAGAGAAATGAATGATGACAAATGAGAAGATCATCAACTACCCTCAACTTCTGCCCACATGTAAACATTGTTTTTACATCCTTGCCTCAACGTTTAGTTACAGAGCACCACTTAGGACAGTTAGATCAGCGATGTGCTCTCTGTTGGTCGGTGTTTTTTCATACTGAAAATAAAAGAATATGAGGCCAAAATGGAAATGTTCAGCTTTCCTTATATGGACCTCCTTTATTTGAGGACTGGAGGTTTCCTTGTCTTTTTTAAAATAATTCAACAGTGTCATTTTCATAGGTGACCTTATTTTTATTCTGACTTATATTTTTTGAATATGAACAAATCAATGATTTAGACTAAATTAATTTCAAGATGTTTAACTTTAAACACTATAAAATGCCCAGCAGTTCACAGATCACATTAGCAGTCAAGGGAAATTATCAGCATTTTCTTCCTTTTCTCAGTCTCAGGAACCACGTACTACATTATGGAAAAAGCTGAGGAATTTTTCACAGACTTCAGTAGAGGAAGTAGTTGGGCCAGATGTAGGTTGAAGTAGTTTATTAATTACAGAGAACATAACCCTCAGGTTATCATGGCCACTTTTTATTATTCTGCCATAATTTGTGTTCTTAGCTGCTGTTAGTGCTTCTCTGTAAGCTCTTTGGTGGTCAGAGAAAGCCTGGATGTGCACGGTGAGGCCAGTCTGACGTGACATTCTCTCAAGGCGTCGGCCAGCTGCTTTCATAGATCACAATTCTGAGTTACACCAAGGAGCTGAACGTTTAAAGGAAACCTCCTTATGTTTTAAAGGAGCTGTTTTATCTAATGCTGAATGAAGGGCTGAGTTATAGTGGACAACAAGACTATCTAGTGCTGATGGAATAGCTGAAGACAGTAATAGATCAGAAATGGATCCAGAAAGGATAGAGGGACAGATATCTTTAAGGTTTCTGTAAGAGATTTGTCGTTTACAGGTAAGAGGAGGGAGAGATAAAGAGACAGTGAGAAATACTTCTTTATGGTCAGAGAGTCCCAAATCAGTGCTATAAATGTTGGCAACAGATAGTCCAGAAGTGCAGATCAGGTCCAGTATATGACCACCAGAGTGGGTGGGAAAATCAACGTGTTGTGTCAAGTCAAGACAGTCCAGTAAGGATAGGAATTCATTCCTCAGTTTACATGTAGGGATGTCAAAATAGGTGTTGAAATCATCAAGAACAATGACTCTCTGGGAGAGGGAACTTAATTGAGTTAAAAGATCAGTCAGATCAGATAAAAAAGACCAACTGTATTTTGGGGAACAATAGACAACAATAAGTAAGACAACACCAGATTTCATTATTAGTTTAAAATCCACACACTTGACAGACAATGGACAGTTAATTGGGATTCTTTTAAAGTTTAACTCCAATCTAACAATTAATACAATCCCTCCACCTTGTCTTGAGCTACGAGCCCCTCAGAAGTAAATGTATCCAGATGGTGTCGGCCCCATCAGAGACGTAAAGTCATTCATTTTTTGCCAGGTTTCTGTTATGCATATCACATCAAGGTTGGCATCTATAATAAATTATGATTGCACCAATGCTTTGCCATTAATAGCTGATGTTACACAGTTAAGGTCTTCATTATGTGGCCACCACAAGCTTCTTGCCAAAGTAAGTGACACCTTCTTCACTTTGCATGTCTTTCCACTGTGTACGTTTGTGGTCAATCAAGAACTGTTTTTGTCCTGCCTTTCTGGACAGGATCATCTCACACTGACACCATCATGCCTTGCACACTGAGACTCTGACATTTCTGCTTATTGAATTCTGCAACTCTTCCCATCAAAATCACAGACTTATGCACTGGAATGTACCCTTCATTATGAGTTGTTAACTTCTTAAATCTTCCCCTAAAAACTGGGCCTCAAAACTCCAAAGAGTTGAAGTAAGAAACAAAAGTATGTCATAGAAATATCTGAATAACACTACAATACACACAGACAGAGGTTTGTTTTTTTTTGTTTAAATAATCTGTAAACTTAGACAGAGGTGGATGTGTGGTGCAACCTGCTAATGATGTCATAATGTGCAACTTCCAGAATAAGCCCCCTTGGAACCCAATGTCACATCCAGGAAATAAAATCTCAGGATGGCGATGTCAAGGGAAAAGAGACAAAAAAAAAAATTTAAAACAAGTAAATCATAACAGAACCCAGCTGCTTGGGTACAGTCTAGTGCCATCTTAAATAGCTTGTGTGTGCAATGATGTGATGAGCCCTGTGGTTCAAAAGGTAATACAATATACTCAAAGCAACAATAATTATAATAATATTTTAAAATGCATAAATAATAATGAAAATATGCTTTTAAACTCATGTAAAAGACTGATGTGGGGATGGAAGTGCTTCTGTTATGGCATACAAATCCTACTGACCACAGTCACTCCAAAGCAAAAGAAATTGTTTCTGAAGCCCAACACAAGACATATTGCATAAAAGAGCATGGAGTGCTAGAGGAGCCATGAAATACATTGAAATATAAATGAATATCCAGACTTGACCCTTACCTTCAAACATTCAGTGTAATCTTCACGTCTTCCTCCAACGGTCCAGAGGCCACAAGACACGTGTAGACGCCTTTATCAGACACACGGACACTCTGCACAATAAGAGATACGTTGCTGCTCTTCAGCTTCTCTTGAAAAAGAGCTCTTCTTGAGTCGATGAGATTTATAATTTTGTAATCCAAATATAAAAGCACTGGTTAAAAGATATTAGTTGTGAACCACCTGACCTCAAAGCCCTCAGCATCTAATGCCGGTGACAGGGAGGCGGGCAGGATGACATCTTCACCAACGTAAGAAACAATGGAATGAGAAGGACCAACAACAGTGAACCTCTCTGAAAATGAAATGAATAGAGTTAAAGTCAAGGTGAACTATTTTAAAATAAAGAGAGTGAAGTGAAAAAACAGAAGAACATCATGCATGTGTGAATTAACAGGTTGACAATTCACTCTGCAAGTTCAACTCAGACAACATTTCATAATTCGGCAGAATTCTCTCTTTACTCTTCTTTTATAAAATGACCAAGAATGGGTTTACTGTAAAAAGTCCTACTGTGTCATCAGAGCTGGTCAACACATTAGGCAACATATACATTATGATGTTAAGGTGTGCTCGAAGTCTAATAATACTGACAACCCACTGTGGACAACAAAAGGCAACGTCTATCCACCCTGCCTAGAGCTCCAAATGGGCTTTGACCAGCACTGTGTGTCATTCAAATGGAAAAAACCACAGAGAAAAATATAAAAAGAAAACAAACTGCTCACCTGCCCAGGAGAAGTCTGCATGATGTAAAAACCATAAAATAAAGAGACTCAGTCCTGTGTGAACGATCATAACTGAAAAAGAAAGAACAGCTCAATGAAGCTTGTCAAATGGAGGACACTGTGATATTCTTGAAATGTAAATCAACTCACAACTGATGCAGCATGGAGAAGGACACCCACCACTGTGACATGGACACACAGCATTATCTGCATTATGTTGCACACATTAATGCGCACTTACGGACTTTTTTTGGAGTCATGCTACTGCCTGTCCACATTGGTGTTTCTTGATTCACTCCCAGATCTTTACACACTCTTAATTTCACTAACTGGTCTTATAGCCAAGTTCTCAGTATGTATACATGTTCTCTTACTGTAGATAAGTAACATATGGGCATTCAGATTAGTCCACCACAAGGATGACATGATCATCAGACCAGCAGATAAGGCTAATGCACGTGTGGACTGGTAGACTAACCTTTACCTTACACTTCAGTCTCCAAATGGCTTGTGAAGAAGGCCGCATGTCCACTCCTCAAATCTTACTAATACACTGGTGACCAGCATGTAGCTGCGCCCTCCTTTTCTCTTGTAATTAACAATAATACATTACCTCAATTTACTGATGAAATATCTCCACTTTGTACAGTTCAATTCTGGACAGGGTACCAGCCTTTCACAGAGCACACATGAGCATGAAGTCTCATTCACTTATGCAGGGCCAATGTCAAATCAAAAAACAAAGTATCCAAAAATAAAACTCTTCAGACAAAAAGAGACCATGCAGACTCCATGCAGACCATGCCAGGGCTAGGGATTCAAACTAAGAGTCTGGATTTGTGAGACCACCACTGTGCCACCAGGCTGCTGACATTTTATTTTAAAAGTTGTACAAACCTAACAGCCCTGGATTCTTTTTGCATTTCTAAAGGTCAATGTCATGAACAGCATATTTCAGCTTTCCTTCAAAGGTTGATGGTAGCACATGGTGAGGGTCCGGAGGAATGCTTTCTATTTTTTACTAGTGTAGTAAAGTGATATGTAAATGTATGCAATATTGTTGTAATTACACATAATACAGTAGTTCTTTAAGGTGGCTCAATTTTGTTATGCTGAAGGAGTCACGTTGAAGTTATAGTCTGGCATCAAAAAGCTACAAAAAACAATCTGTAAGATCTCAGGGACACAAAGGGACACATGGAGAGTGCTGGAGTGAGAGGCAGACGTAGAACTGGAGGTGTGTTGTGTTGATTCTTTAACTTAAACTGAATACACACAAGTGTTTGTTCTACATCCACCTTAGTGTCTGCTTCATGTGAGGACAAAACAATAATCTGCTTGTACCTTCAGACTACTTCACTTCTGCTTACACGCCATTCCCTATCCTGACAGTCCCACCATGTTCAGATATTTCTTAACAAACACCAAGATCAGGCCTGTCTAGGCACACCCTCATCAGACTGACAGGACTGGTTCTCTCATTTCTTTCTTATTTCAGTCAAATCACAAGAGTTACCAAGATGAAATGTGTCATAGTCACTGAGACCACTTTGTTACTGGCTTTGTATCGTATTTCTGTACGTTTTACCAGGCTGTGTACCTGACTGATATGTGTAATTGCTGTCACCCAATCCCAAAGACCCCAGAAATTCATTGCTCATTTTGTTAATTTCTCTCTCAGTGCTCCTGATGATGTATCTCAGAGTTGGCTTCCTATCTCATCTGTCACCACTGACAGTCCTCCTTACTTCAGTCTCTTAATATTCACCCCAACAGGCACACCAGACACAGCAGATCTGCTCCATCTATGAGTGGTGGCTCTGAGGCTAGGGATCTGCACTGGCAATCGGAAGGTTGCCGGTTCGAATCCCGTAAATGCCAATAGGGACTCTGCTCTGTTGGGCCCTTCAGCAAGGTCCTTAACCTGCAATTGCTGAGCGCTTTGAGTAGTGAGAAAAGCGCTATATAAATGCAAAGAATTATTATTATTATTATTATCTTTGTTTCTTTCACCTTAACACTTGACTTTATTGAAGAATCAGCCACACGTGGTACACTGAAGGGTTCACTCACTTCTCTGTATGATACCACAGTCCTTAATATGAAAGTTACAATGCAATCATATCAGATAGAGACAGCTTTGATAAATGTTTAGAGATGGGAGTGCTCTGTTGCATTTCTTTTTGCAGTAAAGAGCTCGTCCATACATCGAGGTTGAAGTCAGAGGCCCCCAGTGCTTAAAAGTATTTTCATTCTGCACAGACTCTTCGTAGTGCTACAGACAGGACCTTCTCCATTTTAAACCTGAGAAATGTGCTCTCAGAACTCTCTGATCCTCTATGAAGGCCTCCTGCATTTAATTCATCTTTAACTGGCTAAGCTGAAAAGTCACAGCCCACCTAAAATTCACTAAATAAGGGTCCAAAGTTTCCCTGCTATTGTCCGCTGTGTAAGCAATGCAGTGAAGAGCCGAGGCGCTCCTGGCAGAGGCAGACTTACCTGCTCTCACTTTGTTTGGCCTCAGTGCTCTCCAGGGGATTTGTCTTTGATCAACAAGCTGGACGGCTCGCTGTAGAATCAGCCAGTGCACCTCAGTTCAAGTTATCAGTCTGTGCAAGAAGATGGCTGAGCACAATTAAACAAACTCTTCAATCTCCAGCACTTTAGTTCATCTCACCCTTATTGTATTTCAATAGTTTCTCTTTCACTTTAACAAGGCATTCGGCCAACAGGGTCTCACCTGAGTCTTAAAGTGAAAGAACACAGGAAACTCCAAACATACTGTCTGCTTGATGTCTGGAAACACACACATTTAGTTTTTCCTTCTTCAACTAAGAAAATTAAACTTTTTTTTATAAAGGTAAAGGTGGTGGCTCTGAGGCTAGGGATCTGCACTGGCAATCAGAAGGTTGCCAGTTCGAATCCCGTAAAATGCCAAAAAAGGGACTCTGCTCTGTTGGGCCCTTGAGCAAGGCCCTTAACCTGCAATTGCTAAGCGCTTTGAGTAGTGAGAAAAGCGCTATATAAATGCAAAGAATTATTATTATTCTCTCATTTCAATCCAAGTATTTATACATTTCCCTGTCTAACAAGAGAAGACACAAACTGTGGTGATACACAATCGCATTCTCATCAGGTACGATGATGGATGACCTTTCCCTAGAAAAGACGTAGAACACATTTGTTCATGTGAGATAAAATCCAAGAAAAATGAAATGTAAAACATCAATCAAAACTGATCCCCCATCTAGGGTATGGCCCACCTATACAGCAGTTTAGGAGCGTGAACATCACCCGAATGACCCCAAGAATGATCCCCTGGACGACAACCCCTCCAGTGCACACTTACCCAGACAATGGGGATCAATGATCAACAGAGATAGCGGGAAGAAGTTTGCTTATCTATTAAGGATGATACCTGACAGGTTTTAATCTGGAGACATGGAAGGTTAACTGAATCTTAAAATGAGCTGCCAATGCTGGACTCTCACGTCTCCAGATACCATAGGGATCAAAGTACTGAGATGCCAGTTTTTGGGAAGGAGCCTATAGTCGCATATCTCAGATGGCCACTCACACCCACTAGCCAAATTTAAACACAGGGGATGTCCTCCTTTTGTGATCCACTAACTGATCAGCAGAGCCTCTTAATGTCCCACCAGTTGCCACCTAGAATAGAGATTGCCACCTAGAACAAAGAGAAATGGAAGAAAAATCTAATAGAGGAGAATGAAATCTGTGTAGACATTCCAAGATTGACCACTTGAGGATATTTCTAGTGATCTCAGCTAAGATCAAATAATCACTCCTATCATTTTGACTTGAATTGACTGTGCAATAGAGAAAATTCTCAAAGTCACGATGAGTTCTTTCTGTCAGCCTCTGGCGTCTCTGGGTGACAACCCAAAGTTAGAATAACTGTACAACTTAAAAGTGCACAAAAGAACCACCAGAAATGGCATACAAATTATAGTCCTTGGTTTGAAATAATTGAGCTGGAAAGCCATGGAAACAAACTGCATGCTTGAGAAAATATTTAGCTAATTCTTTTGCAGTAGAAAGTTTCTTGAAGGAAGTAAATAATGCAGTGCAATCGTTAAATGGCGGTAGATCTGTAATTAAATCTGTGTCGACAGCTTTCTAAGGGGCAAGAGCGACACAGAATTAGTAGTAACAGCCCAATAGGCAGACTTGGGAAGGATTTTGCTTTGTAACAAATTTTGTATGCTGAAATGTAATTTCTAACTTCTTTCTGTTTTTCCCAAATAAAATATATTTTGAGTTTATCTATAATATACACAGATATATAGCTAATATGAGTTCAATCTAATACTTTACCCTGTAAGTGTAGGGGAATGTAATAAACCAACTTCAAATTTAAGTAAACTTAAACTTAAATAACTTAAAGCAAGTGGGTATGGAGGATTGACCTTCACAAATCTGATCCTAAAGTTGAAATGGAGTTAATGTTGCTCCCAGAAATCTAGCAGGTAGAATGATAAGTTCTGGTTCAAAAACGCCAGACAAGGCATCCACTTAAGAAATTATAATGTTAAACTTACTAAGAAATAGCGCCCGCCTGGCATGCTGAGTATTTGGCCATTTGGCTGATTTTAAGTATGTTAAATTCTTATGGTCCGTGTAAATTAGAAATGGGTATTTTGCTCCTTCCGGCCAGTGCCTCCATCCTTGCCCACTTTATGGTTAAAAATTCACAAATTCTCCACATTATAACTTTGTTCTGCAGAGGATAATTTCTTTGAAAACAATGCCCATGAGTGGAGCAGATCACATTCTGAGTAGTGTTATGACAGTACAGACCCCAAACCAATGATCGATGCTGTACTGACTTCAACGAGAGCCCAGAAACCTTTATGAGAAAAGACAGGGAGAAAAAAATTGTCAGAACCGGCGATCGAAGGGAGAAACAACAAAGCCAGAAACAATAACCAACAGTCAAATTCTCAGTTCAGAGCCAAAGTCAATCCAAAAAAAAATTCTCAAAATAAAGCTCTTGATCATAAAGAATACATCTAATCTATATATTGTAATAAGGTGCTATATAGCGCCCAACCCGGCACAGACTGACACAGAGGCACGTGTAAAATCAAAAAAGAGTATTTTATTTTTCCTTCAGCCGTGGGGTACGTCTTCCCCGTGTCCCACAGGCCCAACACAGTCCCAAAACACTTCAAATAAAACAGGGAACCTTCCCAATCCTTCCTCTGGCAGCACCACCACTCCTCCCAGGCAACCTCGTCCTCTTCCTCCCGATTCTGGCTCCTGAGTGGTGGATGCTGGCCCTTTTTATAGCCCACCTGGAAGTGCTCCAGGTGCTTGATCACCTGTTGCTAATTGCACTTCTGGATGGGGCTGTAGAGGTGTCCACAGAGGCTGCGGGATCCATGCAGCACCCACTGGCGGCCACCCCAGGTCCCCACAGGATTGTGGAAAACTCCATCTTCCATGGAGCCCTGCGGGAAACTGAGGCACCAATGTCACCCAGGGAGGCTGCCACCAAGCGTCCCGGGGGAGGTACTGAGGAGCACATGGCTGCTCCCCCAGAACATATGCAGCAGGGGTGTCACCCGGCCGCCCATTACAATATATAAAAGTCAATGTGTGTATATGTACTTGTATGTATGTTCCAGCATCATGCCCATGATTTTCATGAAACTTGCTACACATGTTTCTCAATGGTTGACTAAAAATACTGTAGGGTGAAATCAGCCCTAACCCACCCCCTTCTGGGTAGGGCGGGAGGTGATCTTGTGGTCTTGTATGCATGTTATCATTCAGTTGACACTCGGAACGACCATCAGAGGGCGAACTGGAGGTGACTGCCAGCATTCTTTAGGTTTGAGCGCCACCGCGCCTCTGTTGCTTTTGAAATTAAATAGAGTTCTACATGTGGAAGTGTGTTTGTCTGTCCGTCCTGGAAGTGAGACATAGAGTTGGAGTGAGGGCTCCAGCTCCGAGGATACGCAAGCGAGGCCATCACACTGGCAAAAGGAAACCTCCTAAGAAAGACAGTCGCTTAGCTGCTAATGAACAACGATATGAGCAGGTTGGCAACACGAATCCTCATAGCAGACAGATGCCCAGAGTAGTTCTGACGATTTCAATACTTTCTAGGATCCCGTGCTGTTACACAGTTAATGTATAGCAGGCGACTGCCAGCATTCTTTATGTTTAAGCAGCATTGTAATTGCTTTTCAAATTAAATACAGTTGGCCGGTACTGAGCATCAACTGGATGATAACGTACATACAAGACCACAAAACAAGGACTTTTGTGAGTCTTTATTGTTTGTTAATTTATTTTTATTTTTAAAGTTGTGTTTTTTTAAATTGTTCTCAAACAATAAAAAAAAAAACACTTTATTTTCCTCTTGGGCAATGCTGGGTATTTCAGCTAGTATATACAGTATGTATACAGTATATAAAAGTCAATGCATGTGTGTGTGTATGTACTGTATGTATGTATGTTTGTGTGTATGTATGTATGTTCCAGCATCACGTCCGAACGGCTGGAGCGATTTTCATGAAACTTGGTACACATGTTTCTCACTGGTCGACTAAAAATACTGTAGGGTGAAATCAAACCTAACCCACCCCCTTCTGGGTAGGGTGGGGGGTGATCTTGTGTTCTTGTATGCATGTTATCATCCAGTTGACACTCGGAATGACCACCAGAGGGCGAACAGGAGGTGACTGCCAGCATTCTTTAGGTTCGAGCGCCACCGCCGCGGCCCTGTTGCTTTTGAAATTAAATAGAGTTGGCCGGTTCCGAGCATCAACTGGATGATAACATACATACAAGACCGCAAGACAAGCACATTAGTGAGTCTTCAATGTTTGTTAATTTATTTTTATTTTTACATTTTTTATTTTAATTATATTTTTTTTCGAACAATTAAAAAAAACCTCTTTTCTTCCTCCCGGGCAACGCTGGGTATTTCAGCTAGTCTCAGATAAATGCAAGACTGCACGTGTCACCTTTTGAGTGGTCTCACAGATTACATCATAGTTGTCCAAATGATGGATTCTGATGACAACGAGAGACGTGCTAACCTTGACACAGCTGAGCATGGAAGAAAACAACACTGTGCTGAAAATCATGGGAAACTGTAAACATCAAAATAACAAAATAAGTTATTTCCGATCACTACTTAATTACATTTGATTTAGTCCTGCCCTTGCCAACACACTCCCAGATTAAAACAAAGACAGTGCGACATCTGGATTGTAATTCTGCTTCAAAATTTATAGATACTTTGAGTAAGTCGAGTGTAATTGTGGAAAACCATTTAGATCAGTTAACATCAAATGTAAACACGGAAAACAATTTAGATCAGCTAACATCACATTATAATGTGACCTTGAGAGATGCTCTGGACACTGTGGCTCCCCTTAAAACAAAAGTGATCAAAGCACATAGAAACTCTCCCTGGTTTAATGAAAACACTCGAGCTCTTAAATTAGAATGTTGAAAACTGGAGCGCAAATGGAGAACAACAAAGCTACATGTCTTTCAAATTGCATTGACAGAGAGTGTTAATAAATATAAAAAGCTCTCTTTAAAGCTCGCTCAGAATACTATTCTACATTAATAGATAGCAGTAATAAAAATCCTTGGGTAATGTTTAGAACAGTGGCTAAATTAACAAATGGAAATTCAGATCAACAGTGCAAAATATCAACAGATATTAGCAGTACAGAGTTTATGAACCTCTTCAATGAGAAAATTAAAAATATAAGATCCCAGATCTCAGCGTCACACTACAAACCACATACTAGCTTAGCAGACACTGTCTCACATTGCATTCAGCACTTTAGTAATTTTAAACCTGTAACTGAGCAAGAAGTCTTAACTTTAATTTCTAAAATGAAGCCCACTACTTGCTGCCTGATCAAGTGCCAACAAAACTAGTAAAAAGTGCAATGGACTATTACTTAAAAAGTCAGACCTAGACCCACACATACTAAATAATTATAGGCCTATTTCAAATCTACCGTTTCTCTCTAAAATACTAGAAAAGGTAGTCGCCAGTCAGCTTCAGTCACACATTACACATTACAATTTATTTGAGAAATTCCAGTCTGGTTTTCGCACTGGTCATAGTACAGAAACGGCACTAACGCGGGTTGTAAACTACATTCTGATATCCTCTGATGAAGAAAACTCCACTGTAATTATGTTGTTGGACTTAAGTGCAGCGTTTGACACCATCGACCATTCTATTTTACTATACAGGCTAGAAAATGATGTTGGGCTTACAGGCACTGTGCTCGCTTGGTTTAGTTCTTACTTATCAAATCGATTCCAATATGTACAGAAATGTGCTGACAGGACTCCATGATTATGCACAGAAGTTCAATATGGTGTCCCGCAGGGCTCAGTACTGGGACCTTTACTGTTTTCACTTTACATGCTTCCACTGGGATCTCTCATTAGGAAACATAATGTTAATTTTCACTCGTATGCAGATGACACCCAGTTATACCTTTCATTTAAATCAGATGAAGTTTCTCCGATGTTGTCTTTAATTAGTTGTGTTAGTGAATTAAAGGAGTGGATGAATGAGAACTACTTGTCTTTAAATACAGATAAAACAGAGATGTTAATTGTTGGAGGGAATGACGTTGATCATAACAATATTTTGTCATCATTTAACTCAGTTGGAATCCCAATTAATTTTTCTGAATCAGCCCGCAATCTAGGAGTTATCTTTGACTCTAGCATGTCATTTAAAGCGCATATTACAAAGTTGTCCAAATCATGTTTCTTCCATCTTAAAAATGTTAGGAAATTAAGGCGCTTTGTAAATAAACAGGATTCTGAGAAACTAATTCATGCATTTATTTCTAGTAGGATTGACTACTGTAATGCGGTGTTCACTGGATGTTCAAACTGTTCTTTATACAGCCTCCAGTTAATCCAAAATGCGGCTGCGAGAATTATTACAAGAACAAGAAAATACGAACACATAACTCCAGTGCTTAAATCCTTACACTGGCTCCTGGTTAAGTTTAGGGCAGATATCGAAATCCTCCTTTTAACATAAAAAGCATTATAAATGGCCAAGGTCCAGCTTACTTGTCTGAACTTATCATGACTTACAAACCAGAGCACACATTAAGATCTCAAGATGCCGGTCTGCTTATGGTTCCAAGGATTAATAAAATAACAATGGGAGGTCGAGCTTTTAGTTACAGGGCCCCTAAACTGTGGACTGGTCTGCCTGCTACTATAAGAGATGCCCCTTCGGTCTCAGCTTTTAAATCCCGGCTGAAGACTCACTACTTCAGTTTAGCATATCCTGACTAGAGCTGCTGATTAACTGTACAGACTGCATCTCTGTTGTTAGTCATTAGCACTAAAACATAAGTAATATGATCGTTATAATTTGTTACTAACCTTCACCTATTCTGTTTCTCTTCTTGGTACTCAAATGTGGCACTTGGTGCCACGGCCCACCTGCCAAGTTGTTTTGCCCACCTAAGGTAAAGTCATCCCTGATGGAGGATAGCAGGAATCGTGGGAAAGAGGGGTCCTTTCATCGGATTGGCTGCCCCAGCACTTTTTCAGCCGTGGAATGGCCAAATGGGGGAGGCAGCTTGATGGATGAGGTCTCCAGGAGTCTAAAAATATCCAAATCTTGTTATGTGATATCATCTACTGTTAAATTATGCTCTGTACTTCAAAAAAAAAATTATTTTTTATTTTTTATTGAGGATTTGTTCTGTTCTGTGTATTGTATTGTATTGTATTGACCCCCTTCTTTTTGATACCCACTGCACGCCCAGCCTACCTGGAAAGGGGTCTCTCTCTGAATTGCCTTTCCTGAGGTTTCTTCCATTTTTTCTCTACAAGGTTTTTTTTGGGAGTGTTTCCTTGTCTTCTTAGAGAGTCAAGGCTGGGGGGCTGTCAAGAGGCAGGGCCTGTTAAAGCCCATTGTGGCACTTCCTGTGTGATTTTGGGCTACACAAAAATAAACTGTATTGTATTGTATTGTATAATATCTTCAATGGGTTTCTTCTTAAAACTGGAAGAACAAAATGTATTCATGAAATGCAACAAAAAAACAAATCAAGTTGTAGAAAAGAGAATCTCACCTCCTGCTGGTGAACAACATCTCAATAAGCAGTGAGTTTGATTTGACGGGGCTCACGTCTATGCTGTGAACTCAGAAGCAGTGAAATCAAACTTAACACTTCCTAGAAAATCAGAATCCACAGAATGAAGCTCTTTATGACATTTAAAGATGGCAGAAGTTTGTTAGCAGGTACAGCTTAGAATTGTGAGGTGGACTGTTACTACAATTGGAGAACTTTATTGGTAACACTGAGGATGTGTGAGAACATGTAAGCAGTCATCATCTTTTACACTCGTTCAGTTTCAGTGCTGATATTATTTTAGATTTTTTTATTACCCTAAGTTCTTGTCTATAAGCCGGACTCATGTATTAGCCGGAGACCAAAAATCATACGAATTTTTAAAATAAAATCGTATCATAGATAAGCCGGACTCATGGATAAGCCGAACGTACTATAACCTATAACTAATAGAAGGGAGGGAGGTCAGTGGTCTCACTCGCGCCCATTTAATTTCTTTAAGGGGGGAGAGAGTGTGAGATATTGCCGTCTCTCTCACTCCCCGCATGGCGCGGTTGGAGCGGCCGGAGCGCGTTCTTTCTGCTCTGGGCGTCGCCGAGTCAACACGAGCGCGTAGCGGTCATTTAAATTGTGATTTTATATGTAAGCATATTTAAATATATATCGCGGATTTCTGCGGACAATGGGTCTTTTAATTTCTGGTACATGCTTCCTCAGTTGGTTTGCCCAGTTGATTTCATACAAGGGACGCTATTGGCAGATGGCTGAGAAGCTACCCGGCTTACTGTTCTCTCTCTCTTGCGCTGACTATCTGTGATCCTGACGTATGGGGATTGAGCAGGGGGGCTGTTTGCACACCTAGACGATACGGACGCTCGTCTAAAAATGCTGAAAGATTATCTTCACGTTGCTATCTTTTGTAAAGCTGATTCCTGAAAAGACATGCTGCACAGTGCTTCGCATACTTAAAAGCTCGAAGGGCACGTATTGATTTTTGACTGAAAAACAAACTCTGTCTCTCTCTCTCTTTGTCTCCTCCTGACGGAGGGGGTGTGAGCTGCCGCCTTCAACAGCTTTGTGCCGCGGTGCTTCGCATACTTAAAAGCCAAACAGCCCTATTGATTTGTTTGCTTCACTCCTTTGAAGAGGAAGATATGTTTGCATTCTTTTAATTGTGAGACGGAACTGTCATCTCTGTCTTGTCATGGAGCACAGTTTAAACTTTTGAAAAAGAGACAAATGTTTGTTTGCAGTGTTTGAATAACGTTCCTGTCTCTCTACAACCTCCTGTGTTTCTGCGCAAATCTGTGACCCAAGCATGACAATATAAAAATAACCATATAAACATATGGTTTCTACTTCGCGGATATTCTTATTTCGCGGGTGGCTCTGGAACGCAACCCCCGCGATGGATGTATAAGCCGGACTTATGTATAAGCCGATATTCTATTTTTTCATTTTCACAACTTTTTTCCTTAGATAAGCCGCGGCTTATTGACAAGAACTTAGGGTAAATGAAACAACTCCGATGCAGTTGAAGTGCAGACTTTCAGCTTTAATTCAGTGGGGTGTACAAAACGATTGCATAAAAATGTGAGGCAACTAAAGCATTTTTTGAACACAATCCCTTCATTTCAGGGGCTCAAAAGTAATTGGACAATTGACTCAAAGGCTATTTCATGGGCAGGTGTGGTCAAGTCTGTCGTTATGTCCTTATCAATTAAGCAGATAAAAGGCCTGGAGTTGATTTGAGGTGTGGTGCTTGCATGTGGAAGATTTTGCTGTAAACAGACAACATGCGGTCAAAGGAGCTCTCCTTGCAGGTGAAAGAAGCCATCCTTAAGCTCCGAAAACAGAAAAAACCCATCTGAGAAATTGCTACACTATTACGAGTGGCAAAATCTACAGTTTGGTACATCCTGAGAAAGAAAGCAAGCACTGGTGAACTCAGCAACGCAAAAAGACCTGGACGTCCACAGAAGACAACAGCGGTGGATGATTGTAGAATCATTTCCATGGTGAAGAGAAACCCCTTCACGACAGCCAACCCAGTGAACAACACTCTCCAGGGGGTAGGCGGGCGTATCGAGATCCAAGTCTACCATAAAGAGAAGACTGCATGAAAGTAAATCCAGAGGGTGCACTGCAAGGTGCAAGCCACTCATAAGCCTCAAGAATAGAAAGGCTAGACTGAACTTTGCTAAAGAACATCTAAAAAAGCCAGCACAGTTTTGGAAAATGGACAGATGAAACCAAGATCAACCTCTACCAGAATGATGGCAAGAAAAAAGTATGGAGAAGGCGTGGAACAGCTCATTATCTAAAGCATAGCACATCATCTGTACAACACGGTGGAGGGAGGCAGTGTGATGGCTTGGGCGTGCATGGCTGCCAGTGGCACTGAGACACTAGTGTTTATTGATGATGTGACACAGGACAGAATTCTGAGGTGTTCAGAGACATACTGTCTGCTCAAATCCAGCTAAATACAGCAGTCAAATTGATTCATGATACAGATGGACAATGACCCAAAACAGACAGCCAAAGCAACCCAGGAGTTTATTAAAGCAAAGAAGTGGAAAATTCTAGAATGGCCAAGTCAGTCACCTGATCTTAACCCAACTGAGCAGGCATTTCACTTGTTGAAGACTAAACTTCAGACAGAAAGGCCCACAAACAAACAGCAACTGAAAGCCATTGCAGTAAAGGCCTGGCAGAGCATTAAAAAGGAGGAAACCCAACATCTGGTGATGTCCAGGAGTTCAAGACTTCAGGCTGTCACTGCCAGGAAAAGGTTTTCAACCAAGTATTAGAAATGAACATTTGATTTCCAGTTCTTTAATTTGTCCAATTACTTTTGAGCCCCTGAAATGAAGGGATTGTGTTCAAAAATTGCTTTAGTTGCCTGACATTTTTATGTAATCATTTTGTTCACCCCACTGAATTAAAGCTGAAAGTCTGCACTTCAACTGCATCGGAGTTGTTTCATTTCAAATTCATTGTGTTAATGTACAGAACCAAAATGAGAAAAAAGTTGTCTCTGTCCAAATATTTATGGACCTAACTGTATATAATCATTGGTTTCAGAAGCACCTTGGTGCTCCACACTTTCTGACTGGTCAGGTTTCTTGACTCTGTTGGTGAATCTGGTGGTCATTTCAGTTACCTCCAAGTTAAATACGGATGTACCCTGAAATCCAGTATCCCTCGGTGGATAATTTCAAGTAAAAGATTATCTTTGATTGTGTAACAGTCTGTAGTACTAGGGTGTTGTACCATGTCAGCCATTATGGATGTGGTGAGAAGTTAAACAAGATGACACCTTTTATTGGCTAACTAGAAAGATTATAATAAGCCAGCTTTTGAGGCAACTCAGACCCCTTCTTCAGTCAAGTTGTAATCAATGTGTGTATGTAATCAATGATATCTCGCCTGAAGAAGGGGCCTGAGTTGCCTCAAAAGCTGGCATATTGTAATCTTTCTAGTTAGCCAATAAAAGGTGTCATCTTGTTTAACTTCTCACCATATTGTATAATAGTTAGAGGTAAAAATCAGTCCAAAATCAGGACGTTACATATTTGATTTTAGTTCCATTGATTTCTGTTTTGCGTTCTCACGTTAACGTCTCCCAGTTTAGGTGCTCACAATAATCCATGGGACCTCGTTCTTATCAGTGGATTGTATTTCAGCCAGTACTTCTCTGGCTGGGTTTGAATTCTTGTTTTAAGTCTTTGTTGTTCATTTTTTGAGTGTTTAATTTATGTTATGTTACCTTTCTTTATAATTTGCTGTATTCCCTATGCCTGTGTTATGTTCCTTGTGTTTTGTGAGTGTTTCCTCAACAGGCCCATCACAACAAGAGACAGCCCTCAGCACTATAAAAGCAGGGACATGCCACAATCCCTTGTGGTTCATTTGAATACGCTTACGAGTGGTGAGTTTCTTGGTTTTCTGATTTTCTGCGCCTATTCTGAATTTTCTGGATTTCTGACCTCTGTGCTTTGCACTTTCAGTTATTTGAATTTGTGATTTGGACTTCAGTCAATTCTTCTTTGTCTTTTGTGTTCCGCTGAGTTTGCTTTTTGTTCAGAGCATTTTTGTGAAGAATAAATCTTTTTAATTATAAAGATTCTGTCTTTGCTGTTTTCCCTTGTCACTAGCTGAGTTTGACAGTTTTCCTGTCTAGTGGGCAATGTTAGGATTTCTCAGGACTTAACATGCTTTGTAACTCTTGAGATTAATTACATTTAAAGCACCCTTTGAGTTTTTGAAAGTACTCAAGAAAGGGACAGCCAAAGGCATCTTACAGGTGTGTGTCTCCTCCTAGGTGTTCACAGCCAACCTCCACTTCAGCGTTAAAACAAGACCACCAAGATGCTTCAGTGGTTTAGGATGCCACGCTTCTTATAATGAATCAAAATCATTTTTCATGCCCACCTATTTTTTTTTTTTGTAAAATTAAATATATTGAGTACCCATAGCTACATCACACTAAAAGGGTGTTAAGAGGAGAATGTTGTTGATTTCCACTTCAGGACATTATGAATACTTAGTAAAACCCAGTGCTTTAGCCAATACCCTGACATTTTTTAATCTCATGTACATTTTGGCCTTGCTTTTAGTGATAGGACACTCATAGTTTCTTGTGATTGTGAGACACACATAACTCATAAACATCTTAATAAATTTAAGAAGAAACACAATGTTTGCAAAGTTGGAGAAATGTGTGTTTCAATAATCTTCTGTTTTATTTTTGGCATATCAGACTACTCATCACAGACTGAGCATGACTATTACCAAAGTTCAAGCCTTTATAAATTGGCCAATATCGAATTTAGTAGGCCAGCCACACTTCTTTATGGACTTTGTAATTTATAACAAATACTTCATTAAATGATTTTAGGTCCATTGATTCCCCTATCTCTGAAAACACAATGAAAAACTTTAAGTGGACACTGGCAGCTCTAGAAGCTGTTCATGATCTGAAAATACCGACTGAATTAGACGTAGACGTGTCCTGAGTAGAGGTGGTCCAAATTCTCTTGAAGTGTTTACCAGACTCGGGTAAATTACCTCGGTGCCTTTAACTCTCAAAATGTATAAACTGCTGAACAAAATTATGAGGTAGGGAATCAGAAAAATGTTGTGCTTCTGCTGTTTTTAGACACATGGAAACACTGCCGGAATGTACAGTGATGACATTTGACATTTTTATTGTTCATGAAATCTTAACTTACTAAAGGTGACTAAATATTTCAATGCCAGACAGGCACATTTCACCCTGTTGTTTAGTTGGTTCAACTTTCTGTTCCCATACAAACCTGGTCACTAAATCAACAAGGCTGATACCTTATCCTATTAATGAAAGCCTTTTATATTAGAAAGTTAGCAATAACCCATAATTCCACCTGAAAATATTTTAGCTGTTACTGAACTGAATTCTACTAATATCAAAAAGTTATTGTTATGATCAGGGAAAACAAGATTTCCAGCTGAAGGGGTCCTTTGTTTCTGTGATGATTAGGGATGAATTTTAGGGTCTAATTGCTTTTTCTGTATTAGACGCCATTTTATGTACGCGCCATTAGTGTCACATTCTGTGTTTCTAAGGGCTTGGTCTCTGGGGTCGTGAGCTTGAGTTCATCAGCACAACGGGACAGATGGTCAGAAATTGCACCAAGTTTGATCTCATCTGTGGATAAATCCTTTAAACACAAACAAATGCTCTCTTTGCTGTTAATCTTCATGTCCTGCCTGGTTTCAGCCTTAAGGTTTTGGTTGCTTTCTTTATATTTTATTTGTTTTGTTTTGTCTTTTTTGCATCTCCCGGTTCTACTCTAAAAATTAGTTATCTCTTTCCAGCCAAGCCAGGACAGTTATATGTTTCTTGGTCTGTTCATAAAGAAGCTAGTATTATTTTCTTATAATCAACAATATTTCCATTCATTCCCTGTCCTTAATATTGATAAGATTATCCCCACTTCTACCACTTTGAAGCATTATGAATAGTTAGGATTGCAGTACAGATCTGTAAATATCCCAGTCTTCGTCCAGTCATCTCTCCACAACATCACCATAATGTTTTTGGTGTCAGTGTGGAAAACTGGCAAACTGAAGACCAGCAAAGTGAACTAAGCGAGAAGTTGTAAACCAAAAGGGTTTGTAACCTGAAAGAGAAGCCCACCTTGTGACAAAGTCAACTCAAAAGATAAAGTTCAATCAATAAATTGATTAAACTTAAAATTAAGCAAGAAAATTTGAAATGAACGCTGAGACAGAAGTTCAGTATAAAGCCATAAGGACACGTTACTCTTCTCTGCACTGTACAGTACTTTTGAACTAAGATATTTTATCATCACAATACTTTACTTTGACATAATTCACATACAGTATATATTGTAAATACAAACAAGAGAGCAAAAGAAGAGTTGGGTTTACAGGCTGGGGATCCCCATTGAATGAGACTCTTCACAAAGAAAAGAATCACAAATAGCAACAGAAAGTTCAGAGCTTCAGCAACATGGCGCTTTAGTGCCCTCTAGTGGGGTAAAAGAATCGCTGGCTCATAGGCTCAACTCGGGCTCAGATAGATAGATAGATAGATAGATAGATAGATAGATAGATAGATAGATAGATAGATAGATAGATAGATAGATAGATACTTTATTAATCCCAATGGGAAATTCACAATAGACAAATAAATAGATAGATTCATAGATAGACAAATAAATGACAACTCCAGTTGACTTGGTGCCAGTTTTATGCTGGTTGGGCAGAAGAGGCTGGGCTTGAGGACGAAGACACATTTTCCTTAATTTACTCCTCTGCTCCACAGTTGAAAATCACAAATCAGACAATTCAGATGTGATTAAAGTGCACATTGAAGACTTGTCATGTTTGGCACATTTAGTGTCACAGGTGTTTGTGATTCCTCAGGTGTGTTTCATGGCTTCATAAGATATCTCAGCTTCCCGCTGCCCTTTGGAGTCTGTAGCTGCCATTGTTCAACATGAGGACAAGAGCTGTGCCAGTGAAAGTCAAAGAAGCCAATATGAGGCTGAAAAACAAGAACCAAACCATTCAAGACAACAGTAAAACCTTAGGATGACCTGAATCAACTGTCTGGAACACCATGAAGAATAAAGAACACATTGGTGAGCTCAGTAATCACAAAGGAACTGGTAGGCCAAGGAGGACCTCCACTGCTGGTGACAGAAGAATCCTCACTGTGGTCAACAAATAGCCCCAAACGCCTGTCTGACAGATCAGAAACTATCTTCAGGGGGCAGATGTGGATGTGACAGAGATGACTACCTGCAGAAGGCTTCATGAACAGAAATACAGAGACCACACGGCAAGATGCAAGCCATTAGTGAGACACAGATACAGGAGGGTCAGATTATAGTTTTTGAAAAAGGACTTCAGAGAGCCTGCAGAAGTTTGGAATTAGGTCTTGTGGACAGATGAGACGATGATGAACCTGCATCAGAGTGATAGCAAAGCAAAGTTTAGAGATGAAAATGCCCTGGTCAAGATCCAAAGCTGACCACCTCATCTGTTAAACATGATGCTGGGGGTGTTATGGTTTGGGCATGTGTGGCTGCCACCAGTCCTGGTACACTTCTCTTCATTGGTGATGGAACTGCTGGCAACAGTGGCACAATGAATTCTGAGGTGTACAGAGACATCTGATCTGCTCAGGGTCCAGTAAATGACCCCAAACTCATTGGATGGCGCTTCATCCTACAAGAAGATAATGATATAAACAGACTGCTGAGGGAAGACAGGAGCTTTTCAAGGCTACAAAATGGTAAATTCTTGAATGGCCAAGCCAGTCACCCGATTTAAATCCAACTGAGCAGGCCTACCATATGCTGAAGAGATAAACCTAAGGGGACAAGCCCCCCAAACAAGCAGGAGTTGAAGATGTCAGCATTAGAGGCCTGGCAGAGCATCACCAGAGAAGATCCTCAGCACCTGCTGATGTCTATGAATCGCAGACTTCAAGAAGTCATTACATGCAGGAGATATGTGACAAAGTCCTAAATATGACATCGGCTTTTATAGACCTACCATTGCTGTGTCCAAACATGAAGGTGTCCTGAAAAGGGAGGACCATGTAGACAAAGTGCTGTGTTTTCTACAAGGTGTGACCAAAATGTCAGTAAATCCACTTAAATGAAAGTCTGCAATGCGCACCTCACTCACATCTGAATTGATTTGTAATTTTAAACTGTGGAGCAGAGGGGCAAATCAAGGACATGTGTGTCTTTGTCTCAGACATTATGGAGGGCACTGTAAGACAGATTGACCGACTGTTTACCTCATTGTTCTGATTGTTAGAAACTAAAGCAGTCTGATTGGGAAATCTAAGGTACTTGACAATGAATCGAAGAGGACAGGTCTACAAATCTATGAGGACAAGACAACATACACGATACATAAGTACAGAGAGTGGGGTAAGATTTAGCAATGTAGAGACGCTGACCTACGACAATAAAAAAATGACTGAGGGTGAGTGACTTCAGATACTTAGGAGTCATTTATAATGAACACTACGTGGTACATTCTACAATTAAAGCAAGGCAAGCTGCGATACACAACAAGCTTTATTATGCTTTACAAGGACTAATGACATCCAGTCTGGTGACCTGAAAACTAAAGGAGCAGATTTATCAAGTCCTAATGAAACTAGCACTTCTGTATGAGGCTGAATGTTAGACATTAACCAAAAGTGAAGAAACCTGGGAAATGCGAATGAAGATGGCACATGGAGAATAAGGACTAATGCTGAAGTCACGGATGGAGTTACAATATACCTAGTGACTGAGGTGACAATCTAAAGACTCTTGTGGCTGTACCACTGTGAAATATCACAATAAATACATAATAATATTAAATATGGGAGTTTGCAAGTTCTCTCTGTTTCCTCCCACGATCCAAAGACATGCAGGTTAGGTGCTCTGGTGGCACTAAATTGTGTGTGTATGTATGTTCACCCTGCGATGGACTGGCGCCCTATGCTGACTGGGATAGGCTCTGGCAGACCCCCATGACCTTATTAAGGACTAAGTGGGTATGAAAATGACTGACTGACATAAAGGAATAAGGAACAAATGGCATATTTCATGACCCATTTAATAATTTAGACTTGCATTTCATGTTCTTATTATTTATATTTGTCACATTTCACAATACTATTATTTATTTATTTATTTGCGTATTTATTCATCCATCCATCCAATTTCTAAACCCACTTTATCCTGTGCAGAGGCAGAGTCACACAGAAGATGTTGCCTATCCCAGAAAGCATGAAGCTCTTTTCCTTTCTTTTCTTGTTTGTGCCAATTAAATATCACATAAATCTCATTCATCAGATTACAGTGTGCCAACTCTGCCAGTCAGTATGACCCATGTAACCATGTTGAGGTAAGAAAAACTCAACTAAAATTTTAAAATGGCATCCATCTGGTCACAAAGTTATTAACTTTATTAATACTTTGAAGACCTCCTCAATCCCATTAACATGCCTTCCAATGAGGAAGCAGAGCCTGGGGACTCAGAGGTGGGCTCTCCCAATTCTGGGACTGAGGTCACCGAGGTGGTTAAAAAACTCCTTGGTGGCAGGGCCCCGGGGGTGGATGAGATACGCCCGGAGTTCCTCAAGGCTCTGGATGTTGTAGGACTGTCTTGGCTGACACGCCTCTGCAACATCGCATGGACATCAGGGACAGTGCCTCTGGATTGGCAGACCGGGGTGGTGGTCCCCCTCTTTAAGAAGGGGGATCGGAGGGTGTGTTCCAACTACAGAGGGATCACACTCCTCAGCCTCCCTGGAAAAGTCTATTCAGGGGTCCTGGAGAGGAGGGTCCGTCGGATAGTCGAGCCTCGGATTCAGGAGGAACAGTGTGGTTTTCGTCCTGGTCGCGGAACAGTGGACCAGCTCTATACCCTTAGCAGGGTCCTGGAGGGTGCATGGGAACTTGCCCAACCAGTCTACATGTATTTTGTGGACTTAGAAAAGGCATTCGACCGTGTCCCTCGGGGAATCCTGTGGGGGGTACTCCGAGAGTATGGGGTACCGGCCCCCCTGATAAGGGCTGTTCAGTCCCTGTACGATCAGTGCCAGAGCTTGGTCCGCATTGCCGGCAGTAAGTCGAACCCGTTTCCAGTGAGAGTTGGACTCCGCCAGGGCTGCCCTTTGTCACCGATTCTGTTCATAACTTTTATGGACAGAATTTCTAGGCGCAGCCAGGGTGTTGAGGGGGTCCGGTTTGGTGGGCTCAGGATTGGGTCACTGCTTTTTGCAGATGATGTTGTCCTGTTTGCTTCATCAGGCCGTGATCTTCAGCTCTCTCTGGATCGGTTCGCAGCCGAGTGTGAAGCGGCTGGGATGAGAATCAGCACCTCCAAATCCGAGACCATGGTCCTCAACCGGAAAAGGGTGGAGTGCCC